>NC_052952.1:10165854-10465854 GCF_013358895.1 Oreochromis aureus
TTGCCTGATCTCAACCCAACAGGGCATGCTTTTCTAGTATTAAATCCAAAACTGAAGGGAAAAAGACGAGCAGCAACGGCAGGTGGATGCATTATAAGGCCTTGCAGCATCTTAAGGGAGGAAACGGACGATTTGGTGATGTCTGTGGGTTCTAGACTTCAGCTAGTCATTGTCTGGAAAGGATTTTCATCCAAGTATTAGAAAGAATCTTACTTTTAAAATTATATTAGCTTGTCGAGTTTCTTTTGAGCCTCTAAAATTGGGGCCTGTGTGTAAAAATGGGTGTTAATTCCTCAAAAGGTTGACGTAAACTATTTGAATTAAAGCTGAAAGTCTGCACTTCATCTTGATTGATTTAAAAATTCCTGATCTTTCTTCATCAAGTTATGGAGCTAACCTCCTAAGACACGAACTCTTTCATGGGATGCATTTTTAATTTCTCTTTGGGCTGATTGTTTTTACATTCATCAGGTCCCAAAGAATTACGTGTTTTTTGTTTTTTTACACGATTTTTCTTTCTGAGAAAAATGAGATCCACATAAGAGGACATTCGCTTTAAATTTTAATAGATCAGTGGCAGTATAATGTCCTCATAAGTGGATATCAGGCCCATGTAGGGCAAAATTTAGCATTTTGGTCTAGATAACCCAAAATGTAATGTCCACATATGTGGACGCCAGGTGCTAGGAGGTTAATATTGTTACAGTGTGTAAACAGATGAAAGGGAGGTAACACGAAGTTAAGAAAATCTGCCTTGTCAAAACTAAAAGTCGTGTGTCATGCCATGTTTCCTCTTCTCAAACAGGAGATATATCAGTGTTCGTTGTTTTTGCAAAATTTGCTGTGACGCCACCACAATCTCAGGAAAACACTCAGGAAATTACAGCAATAATAAACTAAAATACTTTGCACATTTTGTTAGGGATTTCTGCAGTCTTTATTTCTCAAAAAAAAAAAATCCTTTCAGTCAATAATTTTAACTATTAAGCAACACAACAAGCAGCTCACAAGCGCAATCAGAAAAATCCGAAACATTGCTTATATTCAGGAATGACAGATTTGAGCTTTAGTCCCTCCAGCAACAACACACACTCTGGTTAAATTTTAACAAATCACACCAAATCTAACAGTGCAGCTGCACTTGTGCATTAACCCTCACCCTGATCCCCTCACACCCTCTTACAGCCATGATTAAGGGCCACTGGGCTCACATAAGAGGCCATGCTATCACTCCCCACACCCTGCTTATGTACACCAACTGTACCTATAGCCCATTATGGAGGCAGAGCAAGAGTAAATTTCCGTTTAACAGCCGCGCATTTGCACGCACTCCGTCATCTGCCCCATTGTTAGTTTAAGCCAGCCATTTCATAACTGCCTCTGTGTGAAGGTGGTGCATGTGTGTTAATGACAGTAAGGAAGTATGTCGGTTTAAAGACTAGTACTGCAGGGCAGCGAAGGCAAACTATAGGCAAACATACACATGCGATTGATTTTCAGAAAGGGAGAAGCTCCACTTGCTGGAATCAAGATTAATAAGAGGCCCATCAGATCAGTAAGCAAAAGTAGGAGGAGAAAAAAACAGAAAAAGAGGGGAAGAGATGGAAAAAGATCTGTAAATTATGAGAAAGTAATGAAGAGAGCACACAATACATACTACCAATTTAGTCTCTCTGCTTTTGGCCTCTGTACACAAAGGAAAGAAGCCAGAAAAATACCTGCACACCTACATTTACACCCAACAATCCTCTACCCCTGCCCGATATAAGTCAGAGAGTAGAAGAGCCAGTCCAACACAAGGCTGTTGTCAAGGTCTATATAGACGTATAACTAAGCCTGAACTTCTATGGAGAGTTAGACGTGCGGGTGCACGCACTGTTCTTCTGGGACATGGGGGGCTTTAATGACAGCAAGCTGCACTGAAAAGGGGTCAGGCGGGGGGGGGACTCATTGTTCAGAGGCCACACGCGTGCGCGCACACACAGAGTCACTTCACCTCACACAGGATAACACGCCCACACTTATCCATACAAAAGTGAGCAAATAAATTCAGTTCACGCTCATACATGAATTGACAAAGTTGCAGGCTCATGTACAGTCACGGATTCTGGTTTTATTTGTCTATGAATGCATACGTGAACACACACACCCTTTCAGCTGTGCGTGCAGTGTGAGTGTACTCTGGGGTAGGTAGGATCCAATTTGATATGACCTTGACAGCAGAGAGCGGTCTGGTGGAAGAGAGGGATGGAGTGTGAGGAATGAAGAGATGGTTTCAGTCAGATGCCTGTTGCAAATACTTGTGAGAAGTGAGATGACCTTGAACTGACTGAGATAAATTATAGAACAAGCCACAGCAGTGTGACACAGTGACATCTGTACACGTAAAACGGGCATGCATCAAGTGTTGAAGTTAATCTAACCTACGTGTTCATGCAGCATAGTATGGTGGAATAAAGCAACAAATCACACAGTTTTATCAGATGACCCCAGATTTACTGATATGCTAGATATTAGCACAGAATTTTAAAAAGTAATCTTTTAAGTTCATCGTGAATTTGCTTCAATCATAACACGAAGCATAAATGCACAGCAGTTAAACCACAAAATGAACACTGTCAAAAACTCATTTTGACAAAAAAAAAAAAAAAAGCTGACCATTATTTGATTTAAAATTCAATGTCTTGTTCCCCACCATTTGAATTCATCTGGTTTAAGAAAAAAAAATAAACAAGAGTGCCAAGAGATAATCACCATCTATAGCCTTTAAGTTTCTTTCATTAAAAGGAAAATTAAAAACAACATGTTTCATATTCTCTACAAGCAGACGTGAATTTTCTGGTGCAAATTAGCAAACAGAAAGGCGCGCTCATCATTGAAGACGTTTATTACAAGCAAATCACAGATGTGCATTAACAAACAGTTCTCAGCTTCTGTTTGTTCGTCTTGAGCACGCTCTTAAAAACATCAGACAGATCCCAGATGTGAATGTGTGCAGCACTGAGATCAGCAGATAAGTGGGTAATGTCGACACGCTGCAAATACAATCTGCATGTGTCATCTGTAAACGCATCCTGCAATTAAATGGGGAGAAAAAAAAAAAATCTTAGACTTCATATGGTGAAGCCAAATAACTGCTAAACTGGAAGTACTGAAGCCTGGGACTACAATACCTTTTAGTCAGTGTGAGATGACCCTTTTCTTAGACTTCGCGTGCCCAACATGTGAACATGAACAAAATCTACCCATCCCTGCATTAGTATACTGATCAACCGGATACTTCTAAGTTGATACTTTGGCTAGTTAAGACATGTTGTGGTTGATCAGTATCAGCTATACAGAGCCTCAAAAAGTTTAGTGGACTCCACCAGCTTTGATCTGTATAGTAATTGTCCACAACTTGTTGCAGTGAGGCGTGCAATATAAAAAGTTAACGAGCAGTGAAAAAAGTCTTCCATGTGGAACCATTTCAATTTACAAAATGAAAGCAGACCAACATGCACTTGTGATCTTTGAGACGCAAGAGAAACACTAGAAAATTTGTAAAGTCTCTCTTCCTTGTGGTCAATATTGTGTGCTCAAATGGACACTTGCACTTTTGCTTTTTATTTTGTTAGTAAGAGAATCATTTGGGTATTTTAAGGTAAATCCTCTATAACCTGCATGATTTTGCCATCAAGACTTCTCTAGATGCTTACTGAGAATGAGCGCAGGAAAGGGGTAATTGGGAGGGTAATTCAACCAACAGTGTCTGGAACTCCACATAAACGTGTTGCTGTTGGCCTGCAAAAGCACCGTGCAGTTTTTGCTTGGCTCACAGTTCAACATATTTTTAACAGCCGAGCAATAATTTTCTTACCTGTTCTTCCCACACTCTGTCCACCAGTAGCATGATCTCTCTATTCTCATAGCATTCTACTCCCACACTTTTTCATTGCCTCTCTCACCATCACTCTTGCCCACTGACATGTACATATTTGCTAAATATTGCAGCAAACCTGCCAACTCCTCATATTTACTATCATGCGAAAAGAAGAAGAAAAAAAAAAAAGACAGACACGTGCGCACACACGAATCAGAGCAGACAGAGGGAATGGCGGGTGATATGATGCAGGAGCTATCGATCAGGCCCTTCGTAACCCATTTTCTGCCTTCTCGGTGGTAGAAGAACCAGTACGTGTCAGTGCGTGCATGTGTGAAATGAATTTATCAAGATGCTCTGTGTATGCATTCTATGTGAGCGCGAGAACACTGGGATCAAACTGACACAGCGGAGGGAAAAAAGAAATAAACTGAGCTTGTTTTTCTGCATTCTAGGTAATCCGAGAAGTAAATCAGGTTCCATCAATCATTTCTACAACATATCATAATGGGTGAATTGCATGGACTAGGGACTGCCAGAGAAGGGAGGGGTACAGGGTGGAGTTGTCAGGGTGGTGGGGGTTGGGGGACAAAGTAGGAGGGAAAATAAAGAGTGAGGGAAGGATGGGCCTCCTGCCCTGAACTTGAACTTGGAGCTGGTGGGGTCAGGGAAGGGAGGAAAGGTCAAGCACTCAGCGCGGCTGGAAAAGGAAAAAAAATATCCAGTTGAGTGACATCAATATCTCCCTGCTTAAAGGCAGATGGGGGACAAGGGACACGGTGCTATTTAGCAAGCTCTGTTGCAAGACAATCCCAGCATATATACTGATGCTCGTTTTACCGTCATTCAGTGTTTGCTGGTTCTATAAAATACAGGCAAGAATGATCGCCTGAGATATGCTACAATCACTCTTTGGCTCCTGATGCAAAGACTAAGGAACATGACCCAACAAAGGTCAACTTCAACACTCGGGACTGATTTGCACTGCTTAGGAAAGATTTAAAGACATACAAGACATGGGAGGTGAAACTTTAAAAGGGGAGTTGAGTGCAATTTTGCAACAGTTTTAAGATGAAGCGCTGATCTATATTTGCAACACAGAAACACAATAAGCCAAACCTTGCTGACCATCTTACCTTGGTCTGGAGATAGTGGGGGTAGTAGTAGGTGTAGTGGGGGTACATTGGCTGCTGTTCCAAACGTTTTCCCATGTAGCTGGAATCCAGTTGAAGGTCCTGGAGGCTGATCACTTCCGAGGGGATGGCCTGGATTCTTTAAATGACTGCTTCCAAGAGTGGGGGATGAAGAGAGAACGCTCTCCTCTCACTGGTGAAGGTGATAAACGCACAGAAGGAGGAATGGATAGAAGAACAGATAGTGCTTGAGATTTTAGTCCGTCTACTTGTCTGAGAGCTCAAAGGGAATCTCACAGAACCATTCCTTGCGTGGGTCTGGAAAGAGATTCCGGAGTGGCAGCAGAAAGAGGTTTGGGGAGAAGGAGGTGTGGAGTGAGGAAAGGAAGATATGAAAGGATAGCAGCAATACGGGAAACAATAGCGGGAACTGAAAAGCCTGACTGAGAGGGGAGGAAAGCAGAGGGAAGAAGAAGAGGATGATAAGGAGGAGGGATGAATGGCTGGGTTTCGGTTGCCGGTTCCCTGCACACTCCGCTCTAAAAATTAGACTCACTCTTCTTCTGTGCTGCCCTGAACATGCCCCTCAATTTGCTTTCCAGTGTCTTTCTCTTGTCTCTCTCCAGCTCTCTCTCTCTCTTCCTGTGTATCCGTTTCCCTGTCTCGTTCTTCCTCCCCCTCTTGTGTACCAGACGAGACCCTGATCCCTCTGGGAGCTCGGCTGTATCCTGGAGAACACACGCTGTCCTCTTCTCTATCCTTAAAAGACAGTGAAATCAGCGATGAACTCACACATGGATGTGGAGCTGGGGAGAAAAGAGGAGGAGGAGGAAGAGGAGGAGGAGGCGGAGGAGGAGAGAGGGTGGTCTAGAGCTGAAGCTGTGACTGCCTTTTTTTCTTTTTTTTCCCCTCACTCTCTCACTCCCTCCCTCTTTTGTTAAGCTCCGGGGATAGATAGGTAGATACTGCTGAAGCCCGGCGTGGAGGATGAGCAAAAAGAAACAGCCGTGGTAAAAACTCCTCTAGCTGAGGAAGAAGCAGACGGCGTTATCCAGACGTGCACTCACACAGAGGAAAATCCCTTCTGATCCACAAGGTGCCCCCTCCAACTCTCTTCTCTTCCCCTCTCTTTCTTCTCAAGCTCACTCCCTGACGGCTTGCTTCCCACTGCGCCTGGCAGCCGTCACTGTGTGTGTGGTGGAAGTGGTGGCGGCAACAGCGGTGGTGGAGGTGGTGGTGGTGGTGTGTGCGTGCGTGCGGTATGTGTGTGACTGTGCATGTAACTGAGAGGGGAGTGTGTTTGTGTGGCTGTTGGCGTTTGCTCCACTGTGCGTGCTGAGGCATAGAGGGGCTCGGCTCAGCGCAGCTATGCTCCTCCCTCGCTCTCTCTCTTCCTCTCGCTGTCTGGGTCTCTCGCCCTCTGTGTTTATGATGGAACTATAGAACAGTGGGAGTGGTTGGTCCTGCCCTCTTCCAAGCCCTTGTGAGTGTGTTTGTGCTAAATAGAATATGAAAAAAAAAAAAAAGAAGAAAGACCGATAGGGGCTGCTCAGCTTGAAAGGTGAAGGTGGGTGGCGGTGTGAGTTGGGGTGAAGAGTGCAAAGAGGATACATAAGGAATATTATTTGGAAAACAGAGAGGACCCCCTGCTGGCACCCTACAGGCGCAGCAACAATTGAGCAGCAAAATGTTAATTTTCCACTGCATGTATGTGATTAGTTAATGCCATCCTCGTTTAAACAGGCTGTCATGATTATCTAATATAACCAGCAGAGATAAATTAATACGTAAAAGCTTATAAGCTTAAAACTGTCCCTTCCAAACTGTGCACAGGATGCTTTGCTGCACACAGCAATGCAACTTTCACACATGTCAGCAAAAGGGCCTGACATGGAGGGTGTATGTAGTTCAGTGGTTGTATGGCACAGTGACCCACTGACACAGTGCTGCCTGTTATGTGATGTAACCAGGTTTAAGTAGTGCTCTTACATAAGCAAAGTGAGCCATGCATGAAAAGGCTGCTCTGCCCTCTGACTACAGCTCTCTGTGAGAAAGAAAGATACAAGGGTTGGCAGACAATAGAAGTTCACTGCAGTGGAAAGAGGGGCACAAGAACAGAAAGCATACATGAAAACTCTAAGATAAGAGCTTCATTTCTTGTGGGCAATTAAACTACTTTGCAGCCTGTGATGCAAAAACACATTAATATTGTGGGCTCCTCTAAGAGCCATTTGTCACTATGCCTACACATACATCCATTTTTTCATACCACTCTCTGCAGGTTTGAGTGAGCTGTGCAAGTTATAAGCAAGTTAGGCTACTCTGGTGAGTAGAGAAGTCATTGCTCTGGTCAGTTAACTCAAATAACATTCGGCCGGTGTACCCTAGTTTACATTCACTGCAGTCATAAAAAAGTCACATTTTATTTTCAGCAAAAACCAAAATGTAACAACAATACTGCATAGTGCTCTGAAACATAACAGCTTTTGACCATCTGAGGTTTTCATAAAAGCAGCAATACTGGTCAGGACAAACCAGTTTAACAAAACTGGTTAACAGAAATTATATTTTTCACCTTAAATATATAATATAATTAACCGAGAGGGGCAGATGCTAAAGGGAAACTTCAAGTACATTACTAAAACTGACTGTTGAAATATTCCCATTGTCACGGAGTATTTTTTGGCAGTAGTAGTAAAGACAGCAACCCTTGTCTCTACTATACTAACATACACTAACATCTTGTTTGAGAAACATGGCTCTCGACCAAAGACTATGAAAGTGAATTGGTCCTTGAAATTACTGAATAAATATTATTGACCAAACCAATCCCTGTTTTCATGTTTCGTTGTTTTCCCCATAGTTCACAAAAGTGGAAAACCCAAGAGGAGAAATTGATGTTTATGCTCCTGCTTTTCTTCACCTTAAGGATACCCGCAGCCTTAAATACTCAATATTTACAAGTACAATGGGTGGAACCAGCTCCCAGTTTGGATTTGGGAGACAGACACCATCTCTACTTTTAAGTATCTTGAGGTAACTGGTTGAGATGTGGTGCTATAAGTCACTCTGAAACAAACTGTTGTGTTGGGCTTGTTTAACGTCAAAATTGTGAAGACACGTGCATTCATGCGGTTTTCCCCTGCAACAGACTGGTGATAGAGTGGCTAAAGGCTGGTGCACCATGCTTCTTGCCTAAATAAGGACATGCTACAAAAAGAAATGGACAAACAAGGACTGTTTTTTTCTACGCCTAACATTCACACACACTCATTGTGACGTATGCATCAGGAGTAATTGAGTTCAGCATCTTGCTCGAGGATACTTCGACATGCAGACTAAAGGTGCCAAGAATCTACCCACCGCCCTTAGCAGCAGACCTGCAACATGTATGTACAGACATCTTCAGAGGATGAACATAAACACTGCTTCATATATGAGAGATGGGTAAAAATTGATGATGATACACTCAGGTCAGAGTTTATGCACTTCTGAACTGGGACAACTTTTTATAGTTCTGACTTTTGGATGAACTATTCTCTTTTGTCCCGTGTCCAAAATGCAGGAATTAGAGACCACTGTAGTGTTAGAACTCAGTTTTTATTGTCTTCTTTTAGCTCTTACTACAGAGAAGGTACAAAATAGGAGTTCTTACTGACATAGGCGTACTGTAATTGGTATAGATTTAAGTGCACGGTGACTGGTTGAACACACTGATACAGCTCCAGCAGCCACTGCCAACATATTACCCATATTAACAAAAGCTCTTAACACAGTCCTTAAAAATGGAAGAAAAACACAACGAATTTAATGTCCAAGGTTTGTGGAGCATGTATACAATAAATGAAATGAAGAGCAACTTTGACCCAGTATGAAATACTCTAAATCTTCACTACCAATTCCACTGAACTCCCCTATAGTCATCCACCACACAGGGAAGCAATGTAGAAAGAAAACAGAGGATGAAACTGGATAACGAGGAAATAAAAGAAGAGGTTATGCTGCATCACCAACTGCTGGCCAGCTACAACATCCAATTTCTCTCAGAAATGCAAAACCAAACATTAAAAAGGTTTGTCGTTACCAAGGAATTTCCCCAGTGGGTATTTACCACCAGGTAGTCCTCAGAACTGCTTGGTCAAATGAAGCTCTTATTAGTATCTAACTGGGTTTTCAAGAGTTAATTGAGGAAAATCTTATCGGGTCTTACCTTAGCACTGATGTGTGAATAGAGGTCTGAGTTAAAGCCTGCAACACACAGTTCTACACTTTCATCATGCCTGTAGGCAAGCCTGAATTCAGCACTGTAAATCGCTTTCATTTTCATCTGCCTTGTTAACCATTTGACAAATTGAGCTTGTTTATTCTGCTTCTGAAACAAATGTGTCATCAGGACTGCATACATTTATTTCAATACAATAAGAATGTTAGGTAAGCAAAATAACTTGATCTTTACAATTGTGTTTTTGTGCAAATGTAGGTGATGTTTAAGAATTGTTTTTGCATGGTTAAGTCTTCAAATTTGCTTTTATACTGTCAATCACTTAGTTTTAGAGTATATTCCTTCTAAAGAACCTGTGATTATTCATTACAGTAAATTATTACCAACCATAAAATCAAATTCTTTTCAACCTAAAGTAATCCTGGAAGGTAGTAAGTCATCAGATAAATGACTGCTCATCTTACAGTGTGTATGATGTACTTGAAATGGGAGACAAGTGACTCAGATTGAAGCAATTAAGATTGAAGCAATTAAGCACAAGTACAAACTAGAGATGGCACGATACCACTTTTTTATGTCCGATACCGATATCATAAATTTGGATATCTGCCGATACCGATATGAATCCGATATAGTGTGTTTTTTATTCAATAAAACTGTTTTTTTTAATATCTTGCTGCATTTTGTATAAGTTAATACTCAAGTTTAAATAAACAACAACATTAAAGCTATTCTTTTATACCTGTATGTAAAAAATACACTGCACCCAAAATATTTCATAGTTCAGCAACACTGATCAATCTAATAAACTTAAACCTGCTCCATCCTTCCTATTCTGGTATTTTAAAGAATACTAAGCAGAAATATTAAGCAACCTAACTAATAGGGTTGCAAACTCCCAGCAAAGAAAAATAGGGAAACACCCCCCACCCTCCGCCATCATGATGCTTAATCGACGTAATCAATTTTAATTTGATGCAGTGTGGGGAAAAAAAAATGAACAGAAATAAATTATTTTTTCTAGAATAATTAAATAGATTCAACATCTTTCTTCAACAGAATTGCAGACTGCACAGATGGTACCTTCCCAAAGGAAAAAAATACTATAGCTTACTAGGTTATATTAGACTTAACAGTTACTATATACAGTAATGGACTTCTATACATTTACATAAGATTAAAACTGGGTGTAAGATTCAGATAATTATTTATTAAAAGCTAGACATTTTAAATGAGAATAAGAAAGAAAAGTATGTCTTTGTGCCCCTTTTCCTGTTAATGCCCTATCGGCCCCCTGGCTAAACTTTGCTAGATCCGCCCCTGCACAGTTACCAGCCGTCAGCTACGTAGAAAAGGATCCTGGCGTACAAAGTAATATTAAATAAATTCTAACAACAGCTTATCAAGCTTAAACGTGCTGCTGTTGTTCAGCCGCTGGTTTCCTCTTTCTGGTGCAAAGTGGGCCAAAAACAAAGAAGAGAGATGGACTCCCGACAGAAAAGCCGATCAGCTGATCATAAAGCAGTTTCATGATTGAAGTAGCAGCAGGAGAGGGAGGGAGAGAGAGAGAAGAGGCAGTTGCTCCATATATTGGTTGTTAACGTGGGAGCTTAAGAGAGCTTAACGTGGGTATGCTTTACAAACATTCAGAGATGAACTTACACACTTGCTTTACTTCTCTCTGGGATAACTTCCTCGGAGATGAAATGCTGGTTTGGTAGCGAGGCTACAAATACACACAGCCGCTCTATCACATGAGCACGCTGCTCCGACGTGCTACGATTATGAGCCGAGTTACAGAGTGTCGCAACTTTTCTGAGGTGCTTTTTTGATATTTAATGGATCGGATTACATTTTTTATTTCTCTCCGATATCCGATCCAGTAATTTACGTCAGTATCGGACCGATACCGATAGGTAATATCGGATCGGTCCATCTCTAGTACAAACCATCAAGATTTCTATTTTGCGTGAAGAAAACAGGTTCCTGCTTTGACACACACTCGTCAATTAAAAAGAAAAGAGAAAAAAAGCGGCGCAAGTTAAGATATGATGCCACGTATTTTTATAACCATACAAGCTGCTCTATGAGGCTTAGAAACAATGTTACTCTGGGCTGAAGGCTAACATTGACATTCCTCTACTGTTATAGCATGCTAGCACCTGTTAATTTTAGGCTCAAAAAGTCATTTTTACTATAGTTGCTTTAAACTTTAACAGTGCTGGACTTTGCTACATTACATTTGTAACATTAACCATGGCAACTATTCTGGCAACCAGGACATCAAATTATCCTAGCTAAAGCAGCATCACCAACTATCACACTTCTTTTTTCCTCATACTCAAAGGAGGAGGCCTCAAAGTCTTTTTTAATGTGTGAATGGCAACTTTCATATTTTAATAACACCACTTGTCCATAAACAACAAGGCATCGGAGACAGTTTAAACACTTAAACTTTCCGAAGGATAATAAAGAAGCTCTAGATGATTCATGTAATCCAGGTTTAACAAAATGTTAATGGGGCTTGAAGGGTAGTTTATTGCTGTGCATGTAGGAGTCTCTAGACACGATCCATTTTAACATCCCCAAATTGAGAGACTTGCATATATTTCTGCTCCAAAATCAACTGTCAGGCGCAAACAGTAACTCCTGAACACTTTTCTATCCCAGACAGGTGAGTCTGAAGTATAAAAAAAGCATTTTGCATTAATGATTATTGTATCATTATAATGTGCCTGATCTGTTTCAGTCTAATCATAACAAAAAAAAAAAAAAAATTGCAACAGCTATTCAACAATTTCACAAGTTTAGGAAACTAAACTGGCTCAACAGTTTAATTAAAAGGAAAGCTGATTTGAGCAGATAATTTGGGGTAGTTTTCACAGAATTTTATTCCAGTATCATGTCCAATCTTGAACCATTTCAAATGATCAAATCACTATTGTTATTATGTTGCGGAAATATAACAAAAGTGATTTGTGAGAAACTGCCAGCAGCAGAAATTATATAAATATACCTTTAAAGAGCATCCATTCCCTGTCAGACTCTCACACACAGTGTTTGATCGAGTAAGGTTGCACATTCATTCAACACCATGTGCAGAATGCCAAAAAACAATGCATACAAGGAGCCAAGGGATGTGTATGTGTGTACTATCAGTAGCATACCAACCGAATGTTTCATGAATTCTTAAGATTCTGCTGACACTGAAGTTTACGAAAGAGAGGGAATTGATTCCTCCAACTGCATAGTTCTATTATGAGCAGCACAATCTTTACATCTCACTCCATACGCTGCCAGAATAAAGCTTCCTAATTACCTTATCCAGTGACAGGACAGCCTTAATTACTATAGTAAATTCACGCCAGTTAATTGTCTTAATTTTAATATCAAAAAGACTTATAAGCACAATCTAATTCTCAGTCAGTTTCTACAGACTGAATGTGTCTCTGCTGCATCTGCATTTCTTAACAAAAGGGACATTGTTCTAAGGAGTTTTCCAAGTCCAATGTTTAACAAATACCAGACAAAAATTTACAGCTGGAGCAAAATATCAAAGTGTGTTCACTGACACTGTGTCTTCTCAAAGCTCACAGTCATCAAAGCAGTTTGTAAATGGAGCAGGAAAGGCCATGCTGTGTCTCAGGGATGCGTTTCTCTCATCGCTGACCACCAGATGTATAACAAACACTGAGCCACAAAAGAGAGAGGAGAAAAAAGAAAAAACAAGAGTCAAATCCTTACATGTTCGTTCAGATACAGCTGGAAAAATACAAGAGGTCATATGATGATGATGATAGTCCTCTACAGAAGCTGCACTGGTAGGATTCAGGAAAAACACTTGCCAGGATATCACCGCGCACGCGCACACACACGCACGCGCACACACACACACGCGCACACACACACACACGCACACACACACACACACACACACACACACACCAAATTTACAGTGGTAAATGGACTATTACATCCAATTGCCACACACAGCATGAGGAAATTTGTCTCATTGTGAGTCTCCTGAGATACAAACATGGGGACTACACAGAATGCAGAATAAACGGTTTCCTCAATCCAGAAACTCAAAAGGGAAGAAATTAGACCTAAAGGAATGATATCGTTGGCATTGTGTGTTTAGCTCTATGCCACATTCTGTCAACTGTTTTTTGCACATTGTCAGTACTGCAGATGATTTTAAATAAAGTAAATATCTTCCTGAACATGGCAACTGTAACACAGGTAAGGCTGGTGGTTTAATAACTTGCTCTTCCTCTCCCCTGATACCTCAGATTGCTCCTGCTGTGTGATGATGTAGGACACAAAGAGCCTCTAATGCAGCAGCCAGGAAAGACCAAAAGTTACACATCTCACCTGCAATTCAAAACTTCCCTGCTGAGTTATTGCATTGATTTAATTTGCCACTCATTTCAACTGGGTCTCTTTAACTTGCTAACTTTTTTTTTTTTTTTTATACAATTGTAAATAATGTGAATATACAAATAAAATGTTTTAAAGTTATTATCAAAGTCTTTAAATTTAGTGAATCTTTACATCTTCCCACTTTCTCAAAGAGTTCTTTAATAGCAGAGGTAAGTAAAGCCACACACTGCCTCCAAGTATCGATAAGTAGTAAGATTAAGTGCTGAACCCAATCAGTGGGCTACCAACGTATATTGTAAGTATTACTGTAAGTAGGAACAAAATAATTCCAGAAATTTAGCAGTCAGTACCAATACCAGTATAATTAGACAATTTTTCATACCCAATTTGATACATAAAATTATTATTCCATGTACCTAAACATAAAATCCTTCATTAAAAAAATCATTTTAAATGAATGGCATGGTTATAGCACACCATTTAAATGCTAAGATTCTGCTCACAGGACACAAGTTATTTACATTAAATTATCTTAAACATTTATATAACATGAGCCATTACAAATATTATAGCCTATGTGATGTAGCTGACTTTACAACAGCAATGCCAGCTTTCCCAACCTAAATGGAAATGCATACTTCGCAGTAACATAAGGAGGATGATCATTTGGATGTTGCTGGATATTGACCGAAATTCATTCACCTTGAATTCTGTGAATAGATCAGGTAGTTGGGTTTTTAGGTGCTTTGTAATGTTTATTTGTATATTTCCTTATAGGGATCAGTTATTCCCCTTTGCATTTTGAGGTGGATGAACAAAGTATTTCCATACCCAACTCTTACTGCCTTCATCAACAAGTCAGGTTGGCAGCTGCAGTAGTCACCATCGTCCATTGTAGTTTTTACTGCATGTGTAGAGGCTAGAACACCTGTATGCTGCCCCATTAATTTAAGTTTTTTAAACCAATTCCAAGGGTCCCCATTATGTAGCTATTATATTGTTGTTCTGTTGCCAAGGAAAGTTCTCTTCTGTCTGGTGTAACATCAGGTAATGTGGAGAAAGCTTGCAGCAAAAAAAAAAACAAATGCAATTTTCAATAATTATTTCCTACACTAATATTGAATGTATTGACAGTAATTTTGGCTTTGATTATGTTGTCTGGGTTTATACTGAGAAATGTTACAGGATGATACTAGCCAACACTTGTCTTTAATCAGTAAAAATGCCTGTAGGCTTACTGGGGCAGTGTCAGCTCAGATTCTAGTCTTTCTTATAACAGATACTAGTTGTTAGATTTCACAGCGGTTTAAAGAAATTGTACAAGGGAAGCAGAAAGCAGTAGCAGCGGCAGAAAGATTTTACTGGTTCATCCAAATACATGGAATTTGAAGTAATGTAAGATCTTATCTAAATTATTCTCACTCTTTGGAGAAGTATTGACAGACTCTGACAGACAGAAAGCATGACTCTGTTAGTGCAGTAGCTGTATTGTGCTGTAGGTAGTCTAATCGTAATGTAATGTTCAACCTGAAACTAATCACATACAGCACCTCTAAATAAATCAGGAAATCATCTTCAGTTGCTTGACACAAATAATGGGGTGGCTGTAGCTCAGTTGGTAGAGCGGGACACCTACTCACCGGAAGGTTGGTGGTTCAATCCCAGTCTGCTCTAGTCTGCATGCCAAATATCCTTGGGCAAGATACTAACCCCATGTTGCCCTCCGATGCATCCATCAGAGCGTGAATGTGAGTGAATGTTAGATAGAAGCACTAAAAACCTTAGATAAAGTGCTTGTGTGAATGGGTATGATTGGGTGAATGCACAAGTTGTATAAAGCGCTTTGAGTGCTTAGTGAGAGTAGAAAAGCGCTATATAAGAACCAGTCCATTTACCAAATTTAAGTATTTTTACTAAGCATCTATGATGTCAAGTGACACTAGCAAAAATACTCTGAAATATGAGGCACAGCATTTTTAAATGGACAACAGCAAGAAGCACATTAAGAACAGAGGACACACGTTGATGTTTCAGTCAATGAGACAGGCAGACAAGCTAGTGGAGAGATTGTGTTACACTATATGAGAAAAATTCCAAACCATCTCCACTGCCATAAGGCCATATGAAATATCACTTCAAACCAATAACCCCTTGTACAACAGTGTATGCTTCATTACATGACTGAATCAAAACTGTGACAAATCACCTTAGGCCCCTTTGCAAATCCCACTCCTCCCATGCTCTTTTCTGCTCCCTCCCATCTCAACAGTAAGGGATGGCTCACTTTAACACAGATCATCATTTTATTAAAAATGAAAAAAAGAGCAGCGCGTCAGTGGATTCATTTTAACAATTATGCAAATCAGACAGGAGATGAAGCTTTTATTAATGTTAGAGAAGTGTTGCATCAGATACTGCAGAAGTTCATTAAGTTACTCCTGCTGAAGATGAACACATTCTGATTAGTTTCACGTCACTGTGGTCTGTATCACATTATCTTCCTGGGCTGCGTCAGCGCAAAACTCCCCATGGATCTTTTGCTCCAGTAATATATGCACACGGGGTGGTACTTCACAATTAAAAGTGTACAAGTTGGATTAATACCAAGATGTCTTCTATGTATTGCGTTTTGTTATGGGATCAATAGGGGGTCGATTTTGTACCTTCACTTCTTCCACTTTATGGAATAATGTATCCCTCATTATTCATTCCCATTTTTTAATCATCCTCGTCCTTCAGCCACTGCACTCTTGCAAAAAATGATGCCAGTCTACCTGCCTCCCTCCAGCCCTGTCTTTCTGTGCAGGTACAGGGCCTGTGAGGTGGTGGACTGTGACTGACTGACTAGAGCCCATGCTTGCTGTGGCTTCGAGGGGTAATTAATTTCAGCAAACGACCGCCACGTCTGTCGACTTTTATAAACGACCGTTTACGCGCTATGGACAATTTAACCACTCCACTGAGCCCGCCTTGACAGAGATGAGTAGAGAGATGTAGGAGAGGAAAGGATAGACGGGGGGAGAGAGAGGATGGGGACCACGCTGCTAGGTGACTGATGGGAGATTTAATCAATAGAGTAAGCACATTTACTCTCATGATGCTCACCCAACATCCATATTCATAGTGTTAATTCTCTCGACGCCTACGCTGTTGCACACCACACAAATTATAATGCATGAAGGATTTCACTACATCTCATCCGGCCTCATCAAAGGCCGGTATCATCACTGCTAATTACGTGTACCACAGTGGAATAAACATCATTGTGGTACTCTAGTCAAATGACACTACTCTAGATCTAAGCTTAATTTGATACCCAAAATGACTGTCTTCATCTATATCCTGGCGCAAACACCTGAACAGACTAATTTTCTACTCATTAATGTCACTGCCCATATTTGGAATCATTGGAGAAGAGGGAGGGGGGGGAAGGCAGCTATGTCACAATAATGTCCTCCTTTACAACAAAATGATGACATCTGAACTGTGTGTTAGAGAAAATGTTTGAATTGGCTGTGACTCGACTGTGATAGTATACTGAACAATGTCTGGTCACTGTTTGCTCTAATTACTTAAATCCAGACATCATCTCTTAAGTCCGAAGAATAACTGCTCAGGCAACCTCCACCCAACTATTCACCCTTGCATCCTTGGAATATAGACTGCACCACTCGGAAAATACAGCTAAATCTACAAAGGACTTTAACCCTTTATTAAAGGAGATGTAGATAACAACCTGGACCTCAATACCACCAAGACAAAAGAACTGGTAGTTGACTTCAGAAGGAGGAAGTCCGAGCTGCAGCCTGTCAGCATCAACGGGGAGTGCGTGGAAAGGGTCTCCAGTTTCAAGTTTCTGGGTGTGCACATAGACACAGACCTCCAATGGAGCTCTAACACCTCTGCGGTCTTAAAGAAGGCCCAACAGCGTCTCCACTTTCTGAGAATCCTCAGAAAAATGGACCTGAAGAAGGAGCTGCTGACCGTCTTCTACCGCTGCTCCATTGAAAGTGTGCTGACATATTGCATCGGTCTATGGTTCTCCAGCTGCACACAGAAAGGCACTCCAGAGGGTCATCAATATGGCCCAAAAATCATTGGACATCCTCTTCCCTCCCTGAAGGACCTGTACAGCACTCGCTGTCTCAAGAGGGCACGCAGCATCCTACGAGACTGTACACACCCAGGACACGGGTGTTTAAGCTGCTGCCGTCTGGCAGGAGGTTCAGGCTGCTGAGGTCCCGAACAAACAGACTCAAGGACAGCTTTTACAACAGGGCAATATCCCTAATCAATGCAAATAGCTGACCTGATTGGCTACCTGCCTGGACTTTTTTTTTAGGGGAGGTAACAATGTTTAAAACAATAACAATAATAATATTTATATTTATAACAAGGTGCAATAATAATTAATGTGCAATAATAACAGTGTGCAATACACATAACACTTATTCTTCTTTTTTATTTCTAAGTTAATATACTGTGTTGTGTTGTTTGTGTTGCGTTGTGATGTGTCATATCGTGTCGTGTTGTGTTATATGTAGTACCGACGTAGGACAGTTTTTCCAATTTCATTGTACTACTGTACTATGTATGACTGTGCAATGACAATAAAGAATTATCTTATCTTATCTTATACAAACCACATTAATCACCATAAGAAATTAGATGAACAGATAACGTACTGTCACTTTTATCTGAATTACCCCCTCTGTAGCTAATTAAATATACAGCATTTTTTCTGACTGACTCGTCCTATAAGCATATCCCAGGAGTGCTCAACTACTACAAGGAAATACCGATTTCAGAAAGATGCCATTTTGCATGCTGCAGTAACTAGAAAGACAATGAATCACGAAAGGACAAATAAAATCATTCTCATTTCTTTCATTTGGATTTTCTTTTCAGTCATGTAATGGAAATTGCTCCTGGTTTTTATGGACAGCAGACATGGAAGCTGTCAGGGTCTATATTCTATATTCACCTGCTTTACATTTATACTCCAAATATGACCCGCTTACAATTTTCTGCACCCTCCTAAAAGGTCAATAACACTAAAACAGCTTGGTTTTCTCAGTGTAAGACTGTTTTTATAACTTAGCAGCATGTAACACTGCTTTCTTCCCCCCTCTGAATTTCCAGAGACCAAGACGTGCAGAGCCACACCGCAGTCATTCGGCACTCTGTCAGCTGAGTCCTGTGAAAACCGTTGTGTTTGCCTCTAACACTATCGGGTTGCCAGACTATTAGCACTGCAGCCCCACTCTGCTTTGTTCCCCTTGCCAAAGCAAGTTACATGGCTCGCCTCGATGTCAGTGTTTTCACAGCTAGACATACATTACTGTGTGACATCAAGCCCAGGGGCTTATTGATCTGCCGGATTGTATGACAGGACCCTTTATGGCATTTGCTGGAATGTATGACAGCAGTATGCCTGCCTCAATACTTGGCAGGGATAACTATAGTATACCACAGTGTAGAACAGACTAGTGGAGCCATATGAGGGGCCTGCGGCAGCTAGTGTTTCCATAGCTACAGTGGGCGGGGGGATTGTTTACTGTCCGAGAATGAGAGAATAAGTGAATATCTTTATGCTGAGTAACAATTTCTGTTCCCGTGTGTGTATCCCTTCTGGACGAGAGCTTTTTGTAAGACTGTGAAGGCGCCCAAGTGTATACCCCACAGCACTGCATCTTAATAGGAACCCCCCACCCCCGTCTAGTTTGTCCATACACACAAGTACATATGCACTAGCTGTCATGCACACGCAAAGCCTACACGCACATTCCATTGTACGCTTCGCCAAGCTAGTGTAATCAGGGCAGCATAATGTGTTTACCTCTCTAAGGTACGAGAGTTTGATTAAGGAGCAGCCATCTGGCAGAGGAGAGGAGAGGAGAAAAGAGGAGGAGAGGAGGCGAGGAGAGACTGTAACCTCTACTTTAATAAATAAAATCAATCCTGCCATTGTAGTCATTATGCCCACGCAGACATGTCTGTACTATAATCAATCAGTAGAATTGCAGTTCAGCCTCTAGAACAAACTATACGAGACATAAAACTGACCATTAACAACTGCAACACCTGCCTGATATCACCATCACGCAGACATAAACCACCGGCGTCTGTAGCCAACATCTAGCTGACATTAGCATATTATGAGAGCCAAATGTCATCATTTGCTACTTCTTTTTCCAAGCTGCTGTTAATTAGCCAACCAAGCAATCACTTAAGACATTAATATCAACAAGTAATGATGGGTAAGAACAGGTGGCCTTATCTAAAGCCATGTCAGTTTAATGCAGGGGTCTCAAAGTCATGGCACGGGGGCCACTTGCAGCCCACGTCACCCTTACTTGTGGCCACGAAGAAATATAATAATATTTGGCCCTTGAAGTTATTTTTTTTTGTTAGCGAGGAGATGTTTGTTGTTGAGTGCAATGTTAAAATAAGTTATTTAAAATGCAAAAAATGATTTAATATGAAGGCAATATGAGCAGAGAGTACAAACATGTTAAGGGATTGGCTGCGTTACTTCAGTGAGAGTTATTTGTAGAGAAAACAATTTTCACTAGCAGTCAAAAACTAATGTGTACAGTTACGTCTGCATTTTTATTTTGTTAAATACAAAAAAAATTATAGCAGAAGTGCTGTCACGTGTCTGGCCAGAAAGAGAGTACCAATTTGTTTATTTGGTAGTCAATGAATGGTCAAATGAAAGGCTTCAGTTAGTTAAGAGTGAGGAAAAAAGTTGTCTTGTTATACAATATTTGAATATTGAAGAAAAAAAAAAAGAACACTAAATTTTCTGAAATATTTGTGAGTGTTTTCTTGTTTGTTTGGGGGGGTTTTTGTACTACTTGAACACTAAAGTGGCCCTCCAATGAGATGACAGTGCCAGCAGTGGCCCACAGCTCATTTAAGTTTGAGACCCCTAGTTAAAGCATAAAAGCAACCGAGAGGAGAAGTACCTCCACCAAGAAGGCTTCTTCTTCATTGCCGTTTGTCTTTTAGTTGCCTGTTTGTCATTGTAAAAATAAGTCTTAAAGTTGTTTTTGAATTAAGTAGAGAGAAGGACAAAAGCAAAAGAACCCATTAGCCCACTTGGTTGTATCAAATGAGGGACTGCTAGATTATTTTGATCAAGGTAAGTTAAAAGCATCTACAAAAAACAAAAATCTAAGGTTTTGTAAGCACACTTTCTTCAACCCATGCTCACCAAAATTATCACTAATGATCTTCCAAATCAAGCCTCACCAAAGTTATCGCAGGGATGTTTGCTTTTCAAAAGCATCATGGCTGATCAAGAAGTCGCAAAGTATACAAAGGAAGTACAATAAAGCTTCACCAATAGTGGATACTGCAAAAGCCAAAACACATTAAAACAATATGTTAGCTTTGCAAAGATACAGTGGTATCGCGTTTAAAGTTGCACATCACAGAAGAGTGGACTAATAGCCATTTTACAATTTAACAGAAATTTTACACAAAACGGTGTGCACTACTTGTTGCCTTAACTAATCAAGTTGTTTAGCTGCAACAGCACAAAACTATATATGGTGACCTAAAGCCAAAACAAAGAAAATACAGTATTTAATTTAAGAAATGAAGGGATGTCAGGGGTAAATAATAGCAGGATCTTGCAAGATATAGCCTTACTCTGCTCTCCCTGTGGTACCTGACAGGCCTGCAGCTAAGCTCACCCTCAGCCATTACTTCTACTATAGCCTTCCTGCTCCATTAAACTCAACAAGCTTAACTCAATGGCTTTCATTCCTCACAGCAACGGCTTCTGCTTCATACCCTGGTGGCTTTTAATGGGAGAGGGGCAATTTGAGTGGGGGGACAGCATTTCCCTTGTTAACACAAAATATGTCATGCATTGCCCTTGTTAACTTTGAAAGAAAAATCAGTGAAAACAATATTTTTACCTTCTTTGGTCTCCCTGTTGCTGAATATGAAGATATTGTTCACTTAGCGCTACGGCAACGACCTAAAAAACTACAATAAAAAAGGAGCCATTAAGTTATATTGCCCTTGCCCTGCTGTAGCATTTAATCTAGCAGTTTTAATACAGAGAAAGTAAACTACACCCTACTTGAAGTCTAGCATCAAGCAGGATTCCAGTCTGAGTCAACGATTCCTGATTATGAGAAAACAGGAAAAAGAAAACTCTCTTTTAATGATCCCAGAGTCTTTATTCTTCAAAGGAACAATCTTTAGAGTTAATATCTGCCCTGTCCGATGATTTGTAGCAGTATAAATTTCTGGCATTAATTTGAAACATGTTTAGAGATGAGTTAAGCATGTTGGCTCCCAAGGAGGACACCAGTCTCACCAGTCAGTGTGCCTGCATGGGATATTTGAACTTTGATTCCCCTCTCCCGTGTCTTCTATTGATAATACTAATAATAATCAAGAATAGTAACATTTTTATACATCAACAAAAGAAATGTATTGCAGTTTATATCGCCAGGAGATTTAAGTTTATTTTAGTGCTGCTGCATTCATGGATTACAGCTAGCACTAGACTACATGCGCATGACTGTTTGATAAAACCCTTTACACCTCCTATGAAGCTCATTTTGATTACACAAGAGATGCTAAGGGACTCTCCTGAGCTGAGCTGGAGTTACTGCTCTTGGGTTATGGACAAATTGTGTTGGCTTATTGGGGCCTAGTTTGGTCGCCTAGCTTGGCTCTGTATTCTGGTTGCTGCTGTGTATCGATGACCCTGGGTAGCAGTGTGACTGGCTCTTCCGGACACTGCTGCCAACACACATCTGTTGGTTTTTTTTAATTAACATGTCCCTCTCTGGACCGTCTGGACTCAGCTGGGTGACTGGATCTTTACCACCTCCCTTACCAAGTTTTAGAACTTCTATGGAAAAAGATTCATTTAATCTTTAAGCAAAACCTTTATTGGATCTCTGTCCCTCTCCAATCACAAGTGATGGCGCTGCTGTATTTACTATATCAAAGCTCTGAATTACCTCCTCACTGTGCAAAAAGTACTCTTAACGCTCTACTGCCAGAGACTAAAACACATTCTAGGATATTGAATGGTTTTATTTTGCTGCTATTTTAACTGGGCACATGCAACCAAACCTTGGCCCTATGAAAAATATTACCACACCAGCAGATGTTAAAAATACAGTAGACCTTGGCTTTGTGTATGTTAATGTTAGAAGAATTCTCCATAAAATGGACTCGATCAAGATCTGGGCTGCCATTAATATGGATATTAGGGTGTTATCGTAAACTCAACCAAAAGAGTCAATACCTGATAATCTGACAAGATTTTCTTCCTAGAGTGTTTGCAGCACTGATCATAACGGTGGTAGAGTTGCAATGTATGTTAAATCAGTTTTGTACATCCTTAACAAAATCTAACAAAACTAAAGCCAGACAGTTTGCTGTTAAAATATGCGCAGGATGATATAAAAGAAGCCATTTCCTCTCTGCCATCTTACAAAGTGTCAGAGATTCAAAGTTAATTGTCCTGGGTGACTTAAAATGGGATTTGGTCATGTTCTGCATCCAATTGCCTGAAGGAATCTTTAAATCTAATGCAATTTATTAATGTTCCTATAAGGGGTAAGTCAAAAGAGCCAAGTCCCTACAAATCCATCCAACAACTATTCATCCACTGCATTAGTTTTAATGACTTAAGCAAACATTGTGGTAACACTTCTGTAAGACATACTAGTTCAAACCTTGTTTACAGTTGGTTCTCAGTGCTAAAAAACAACAACAAAAAAACCCCACACATTCATGTTTTCCAGAAATCGCTCCAAATCTCAGACAATGTTGGCTGTCATAGCCTAGGAGCAGACTTGTAAGATCCTACAAGTATTTAGTGTGCAAAATGAGCACTTAGTGAAAGAGATGAAGGTTACAATGTTTGTTTGTTTTATTGCTGAAATAAGGCCGGTCTGAATTTATTAAGTGGGAAATCCTTGTACAAGTTGCTTAAACAAGTTTCTTAAATATTCGTAATTATGATGACATTAATTGCATGCATGCTTCCTCCTATGCACTTTGTCTAGACTACCACAGTTCATTTGATTTTATATCAACTTTATTGTCTAGTGCACATCACTGTCTTATTTATAATTTGGTTTACTGGCACAGTTTTATGTACAAAGCCTGTATGAACTTCCAACACCTGCAGACAGTTGGTAAGATTACTTTGTTCATTTTTACGGTAGCCAGCTGCTGCTTTATTTAATTATACATAGGTCACTGTAGTGATTTGTAAACAACTTGTTATTGGGTCACTCTTACTCTGCCCAACATAAGATCCCATTTTCATTTCACACCCGCCAGTCTCGCCCCCTAATGGCCATCCTAACTAATTACACTGACCGGCTCTGTTAACATCCTACTATGCAAGTCAAATACACCACACCAGCATTTTTTTTCTGAATTTAATCTCATCTGACCTCATTACATGACCAAGATGTAAATTAACCTTCAGAGCACATTAAAGCTGTCCATTTGATTTTGTTGATTTATATTTATATAATTTACATAACGGTGTATCCTCTTGACCAGATCTCTGGTCCTGCTAGAATAGATATAAACATCTACTTGCGGTCACATGGCACAGCTCTAGTTGGTATTATATCCTGCTTCATAGCCTGGTTGTAGTGAGTGGTGGTCTTATGACCCTTCTGTTATTTTTACGCCTTTAGCAATTTTTAGCTATTGTGAACCTGTGTCTCTATCTAAACTGGGTAAAATTGTCACCCAAATCAAGTCTGGCTCTCCCAGTGATGTCCTCCCCCCTCGCTTTTTTAAAGAAGTTTGGGGCACTATTGGACCTGATATTCAAAGGCTTATAAACAGCAGCCTGACTTTAAAAATTACAGGTACATGGCCTAAACAGGCAGTGGTCCAGCCTCTGCTGAAACGCCCTGGCTTGGATGCCTCTTTGTTGAGTAATTTCAGACCTATTTCAAAGCTTCCTTTTGTTTCTAAAATTTTAGAAAAAGAAGTGTGCTCACAGCTGCAGACTTTTTTAGAGAGTCAAAACATTTTTGAGGTATTTCAATCTGGTTTTAAAGCACTTCACAGCACAGAGACTGCACTTTTGAGAGTTTTTAATGATATCTTACTAACTGCTGACTCTGGGAAGTCTGTCTTACTTGTGCTTTTGGATCTCACAGCAGCTTTTGATACAGTAGATCACAATATTTTGATTTATCGTCTAGAACATCATGTTGGAATTAGAGGCACTGCCTTGGAGTGGTTTAAGTCATACCTCTCTGATAGAAGTTTTTCTGTCTCACTTGGTAAATTTCATTCATCTTCCGCCCCCCTCCCATGTAGTGTACCTCAAGGATCCATCCTTGGGCCCCTTCTTTTAGTATTTATTTACTTCCCTTGGCCATATTATTAAAAAAACAAAGTCTCATTTCATTATGCAGATGATTGTCAAATTTATCTACCGCTGGAACACAATGACCTTAACCCCTCAGGCCTATTTTAGAATGTCTTAAGCATATCAGAGCATGGCTGGCTCTGAATTTTTAAACTTTAATGAAAAGAAGACTGAAGTCATTATATTTGGGCCAAATGGACCTGGTGTCCCTCCACCTGACTTGGGTCCTCTTACATCGTGTGTCAAATCAATTGTCACCAACCTTGGAGTAAAATTTGACACAGCTCTTAAAATGGACAAACAAGTAAATACAGTGGTGAGGAAAAGCTTTTTTCAGTTGAGGCAGCTCTCTAAAGTAAAACCTTTTATTTCTTTTTTGTAACTTGAGAGAGTTTTGCACGCATTTGTGACCACTCGCCTTGATTATTGTAATGGACTTTATATTGGTATTGATCAGGCTTCACTATCACGCTTGCAAATGGTCCAGAATGCTGCTGCTCGCCTGTTGACAGGGACACGCAAACATGAGCACATTACCGCTGTTCTTGCCTCCTTACACTGGTTGCCTGTCCATTTTAGAATTCATTTTAAAATTTTATTGCTTGCTTTTAAAGTCTTAAATGGCCTGGCTCCTTCTTACCTGTCAGACCTTCTACACCGATACACTCCACAAAGGTCTCTCAGATCATCTGACCAGTCACTCCTTGCTGTCCCCATGTCGAGACTGAAACACCGAGGGGACCGAGCTTTCGCTGTTGTGGCCTCCAAACTATGGAACAAACTGCCCCTCCATATTACATTGGCCCCAACACTTGAAATGTTTAAATCACTTTTAAAAACACACTTTTTTTCAAAGGCTTTCTAGGAGTATTATCACAGTCAGTTTGTAGTCAGTTTTTACTGTTGGTCATTCTTAATCTTTTTACTTTGTTAATCTTATTCATTGTATATCTTATTGTTTATTCTACTCATGTTTTGATATTTAATATATACACTGATTTATTTTATCTTCTTTTTCAATTATATATTTATTTTGTTTATTGATTTCATTGTATGCTTAATGTATGGTTTTTAACTGCTATCTCTGTTTTATTATTGGAAAGCACTTTTAAAAACAACAAAGTTGACCAAAGTGCTATATAAATAAAGTTGGATTGGATAACAAAACACAATAGCTGGTTATGACACACACACACACACACACACTCACACTCTTTAGGTGTGGGGTTAACTTGTGATCATGGATAAGGCTGATTTAACTTTAGCAAAGTTTTGTTTGACAGAACAGTAAACCTGTATGCTACGCGTCTATGTGCACTGGTTTAGTTTCAGCTTAAGTGTGGGGTTTTTGTTGTTTCTTTCCTTTGCTCTTTAAATGTGTGAATCTGTGCCAGTGTATTTCTGACTGCTACTCTGCTCCCTCCATTTGTTACGGTCGATCAAACACAAGAGAGACAGTTGAAGGATTCATTTATTTAAATGGTATGATTGTGATATGCTTCAAAAATGGCAGTTTGTTTCATTTAAATGTGTTTTGTGACATTTCCTACTCCTGACTAAGTCTCCACTTAATAAGATTTTGATTGTTTGATTTTAAACTAGCAGATTTAAAACCTCTGTACTGGGGCAAGATTACAGGGATTATGTCATTGTCTAAATAGCTGTGGAACTAAACCTAATGCATTAGATCTGAATATTCTTAACTTAGCAATGCGGCTGTGCCAACTCTCATGCACGATGATACAGGCATACATTTTTACATAAAATATCAGTCATATAGCAACACCATGAATTTAAGCTCCCTGGTGTGCGCAACAACAAGACCTCTGAGACTGACAGCCATGTCAGTATCTGATGATCATTTAATAAGACGAGACCTACTTCAGCAACCTGCAAAGCAACACAATGCTTTAAAAATAAGCAAGAAAACTGACCAAGATAAAGGTAAAAACAACAAACTTGTTTCACCACTTAAGGCAAAAACACCACTCACTACAACCAGGCTATGAAGCAGGATATAATACCAACTAGAGCTGTGCCATGTGACCGCCAAAATCATTGGTACAACATTTTACCTCAACTTGGATTGATGAAAAATTATTTTCAGAACCAAAAGAATACACATGCACACATACACACTCTCTCTCTTCATTTGCTCAACTAAAACCTGGGATTTTCTTCTTTTTTTTATATGACGGTGCTTCAAATGCTGTAACAGATTGGTGATATTACTTTTGGCCACCGGAACAATTTTCACTCTGATTTTTTCTTTTGTTTGATGTTGTCTTTACTTAAGGCAAAAATGTGTTGAAAGAATGGACACAGCATTTTAATTTACAAATTGCTCGAGTTGTGCAGTCAGCTCAGCGTTTGAGTTTTCCTCCATCATGTTTCCATGTTGCAGATTGGGCTGGGTAGACTCATAACAACACAAAGTATATAATAGGGGAGAGTCTAAACAGAATAAAAAATAAATAACTGACATGGACAAGCTAACATTGATCAGAGGTTCTGAATGTCAGTTTTAATTCATTTTTGATCAAACCCCTAGCCCTATTAGCAACTGGTGATGTGTGACCCAGAAGTAAACACATGACTCAACCAGCACTTGTTAGTTGCACTCCATTTAACAGGAAAATGTGATTACACAGTGATAAAGGAGGGCTTTAAGGAGCTGGTTAAAAAGCTTAAGCCAAGATACAACATCCCACAGAGAAAATATTTTTTTATTTTTTACTATGTGACAATACTGTGCAGCTCCCGAGGAGTTACAAGGTTAAATTATTTTAGTTACTGTTAAGGTATTAAGCAGTTATGCTATACTTAAACTTTCCAGAGAAAATGCCTCGTAGGATACTTTTGTAATTACATTTGACTTATGCTGTGTCACTGGACATTATGCTGATAGTAGCTCAATGGAAAGTGAAGACTGAAAATGTCCACTTTGTTCATGCTAACATATGCAAAAATATAATTGACATTGATAAAGTTATTTCAAGAGTTCCTTGAAATATTGTGATATAATTTTGTCAGCATATTGCCCGCACCTACTTAGCAGCTATATATTCAGAGTTGTTTTGACAATTAGAGGCCAAATCCTACAAGTGATTATAGAAATGCATATATAAAAACACTTTATAACTGTCTGATTAAATTACTAAACTGAGTCTCTAGGACAGCTCATCATTTCCTTTAATATCCTGATCAATCCTGTCCTCATGTCAGGGATAATTTATTACTAATGTTAATGTTATTGCTGTTGTGTTAGCTTATAGGTATAACACTCAGTTTAAAAAAAAAAAAGGTTGAAAAGGTTTGTGCTGCTATTTGATACCTCAGGTATATATCAAACTGGAAACTACACCAACTAGAGCTCTTGTTAACATTTTATGTTAATTTGAGCAGTTGTAGAATTAGTCTTCAATGCTGTAAAAAACAAACAAAAAAACATAACCATCCACTTGTATCTGACATCTTAATCTGTAATAGATGTAAAACTAATGAGGGGAAATTCATATCTATCAAGGATGTTTGGTGATTCTAGAATAATGTGTGCTTGTGTGCGTTTCAGCAAGACAAAACACCAGAATTGTAGGATCTGTTTTTGCAGTTTAACACATTCTTTAAAAAGAATCATGTCTTCAACTCAGCTAAGCAACTACAGGAGGGACATGAATGCCGTCATCTTATGCGTGCCATACATGCTACAGTCACACAGGTCTGTAACCACTCAGTCAATTGCCATCTTCAAATAAGTTTGGTATGCCAAAGGCCAAGTCTGCTGTCAGTTTGCAACTGAATGGGGTCTGCGATTGGGACAAATCGACAAAAACCACACATCTGTTGCCATCTACAAACAAGTCTTCCCAAAAACTGCTTACATTTATTGTCTAACGAGAACCCCAAATTTAAAACAAATTTAGAAAATCTTCCACAAATGCATTAAAGTATTTTAACTGCAAAACGACATTCGTACTTGGCAAAAAGGTGGCAATCATTTGAGTTGAGTTCCCCCCCCCCCATTGCATCGCAGATGACTTGTGCTCATCAGTGCAGACCAACTTCCAGCTATTGCAACATGTTGGCAGTCTTTCTGCATTCATACATTTGACAGTGATTATTTGCAAATCTTCATCTGTTTGAGTGTGAATCTGAATCCCACCAGCCAATACGTCCAATCACCTTGCATTCAAACGTGGTTCCTGCGACTGCTTGCAATTGGATAATGAACCTGGAAAAAAAATTCAATGAAGCTACCAGACATTTTTTTCTAGTTGTAACGAGGTTCTGTCCTGTTTTACTCTAGGAAAGTTGAGTCGTCGTCTTTGAAAAGAATTAAAGGGTGAGCTGTGCTACTAGGCTCACATGTCATATTTACTAACAGCTATAGATTGTCAGATACCTCAGTGTATATTATTTTGAAACATCAAACATTAGCCATAATGTGACTGCATGCATTCAGACTTGTGTTGTATTAAAAGTGATGCTTAACCAGATCAGGTCCGTCACTAAAACTCCTATTGTAGGGTTTAAGAGAGACCAGGGTACATATTCAGACATAAGTTCAAATGCCTGATTACCTGAAACAAGTGGATAAATTGAAAGAGACTTTATATATTGTGGCTATTAAATTTGCAGAGAAATATAATTTTAACAACAATAATAACAATATCATTATCCTCATCAAGCTGTTCTGTGATCCTAGGACAGGCAACGAAAACAAAGGCTTTCCTAAGATTTCTCAAATGCAAAATGAAATTTGAAGACTGCGTATCTGTGACATATTATAAATAATTCATAGGATATTATGAATAGCTTCTTTGTATAATTAGACTTGGAGAGTTGTCCCCTTCAGCCACTTCTGTCATGTAAGCCTGGGAGAAAAAAAAAAGAAAAAAGAAAAAAAACAACCCTTTCCACTCTAATTATAAAAGTTCTTCAGGCCAATAAGCTACGTTATAATTCACCTATCAGTTTTTATGTTTATAGAAACTATGAAGTCTGTCAGAGAGGAGGCTGTTTGTTTACTTGATTTAGATAGGATACTTTGTTTTTCTTTAGTAATCACTCAAATTGCATTTATAATTATAATTATTTTATGCCGTTTAACTGTAAAAAGCAATTCCCGAGATACCAGAAAACAATTAGATCACAATTAGATTTCTATTAAAGCAGTATCAGCAAAACTACAATGTTACATTACCATTTTACGTTCCCACTGTGTGTATTAAACCCGTGTTATAATAATATTTACCTCAATTAAATTTAACAGTCAAATCTTGTTTTAACTTAATTAAATCTATTTCAAGCCAGGCAGCTCATTATATTGTATGCTTACAACTAAGCCAGCCAAAGACACACATGCACACACAAGCTTTTGGCAGATATGACAAACATGGGATATGCAACACTGTAAATGTATGTTTATAACCCTATACACACACATTTCTACGATTTTATTTTTATTTCCTGGATTTGGCGTAAAGCATGCGTTTTGCTTATTTAGTTTGCTCTGCACTGGAACCTTCCCGACCTGGCTGCACTTATGTGAGGCTTTCACTCTGATGTTAAAGAGAGCTTATGAAACTCCTTCTCTGGTTCTCTCTTTCTTTTCAGAGATCTCATTGTTAAAGCCTGCAGAGCTAGAGTGAACACACCAGGGAGGAAATACTGGACACAGTTCTAATGCCTTTCATCTTTGCAGACTGGGAACAGCTTCCTGTTATTCAATGGACACACTAATTAGCATGAATACAAACATTTACTTAGCCTAGACAAAGATGTGAACACACGCACGCATACACGCACAAAACCACAGTACAGTGAAAACACAGCGACTCGATCGTCTTAACTCATTTTCACCACACCAGGTCTTTTGCGCAGTTCTTCCCAGAGCAGCGTGCCACCCCGTCCAACAACGCTTTTACGTAATATTTCCTTTTCTTTGAAGTGGCACAGCTAAATGAGTTTTCAAATCTCCATAGGTTTCACTACCACAGAGAAACAACCACAACTTGATAGGCACCACTTACATTCAATTATTTTTGTCTCACACACACACACACACAAATTTCTTTTCAATAAAGCATTGTGACTCATTACCAGTCCATTCTGAATACTGAGGCACTGCTTCAGAGCCCTCTATTCTAAAATTATGCAGATACAGTGCTCTGCTGCACTTCACATACATCAAGTAAAAAGATACAGTGAAATCCTGTGGGGGAGCAGAAACAATGATGGAAATGAAATGCTTCATTAAGCAACAGCTATGGCTTTTGTTTTGACAGACTGATGAATTCGGAAGTTCCTTTACGTACACAGACTTGCACTGCCTCAGAGCTCTTCTTTGTGTACAGAGGTCTTTATCATTTTATTGGTATGAGTACAATAATGAAATTATCAGCCGAAAACAAACGGATCAGTTTTTTTGTGATTTTACACGGTTTATGTTGGTGACCTTATGAGCCTACATCTCAAACATCACATTAAATAAAACATTTTAGCTTTCCGTTGCTCCGTCTGAAAAGTGACGAAGGAAGAGATGCTGTACTTTTGAGACCTTTTCCCTCGTCTCACTGACGAGATAGAGTTCTCAATTATAAAATGCTTTACAAATCCAAACATCACGGGTAACAGGTGGACTTTGCCCAGCTGCACTGAAACGGGAAACAATGAAAAATCACTGACTGCTTAAGAGACAGAGTGAATGTGGACAGTGTATCCTTGGGTTCTTAACATAAAACTCATTGTTGTTAGACTGATTTTTAGTTTTAGTGTCCTTATTTTCCACTGAGTTTCCACTGAGTTACTGGTTCTGTTACTAGAAATCTCCAACTGATTTATGTTTAAAATGTGTGGTCTTCTTTTGTTTGACTCTTTTCCAATTGTTGTTTGACTCTTTTAATTGTTGTTTTTGCTGTCTTTGATGATTGTAAAAATGGTTTATATGACCTTTAGCTGAGATTGGGAGGTTCCTGTGGATACCACAGATGCCCGTATTTACATAACCGACCTCATGTCACAGCCGATGAAACGGAAGTGTGGGATCATCTTAATCGAGACGATAGAGACATTCAAAGAGCATTGGACGTACTTCAAGAGACCCGGAGAACTATTCCTGAAGACTGTTTAAAGAAATTACAAGAAAGTTCAGGTTGTGTTGAAGAACAAAGATGGTCATGCCAGATATTGACCTTCAAGCTTGTTAGAACTGTACAAACACTGTTTTTGCCTTAAATTGCCATTTTTACATGTTTCAATAAATCAATGCACTTTCCCATTTCAAAGCAAATGTGGAGTGGCTTAAGACTTTTGCACAGTGCTTTGTATTTGGAATTATGGAGTAGAACTCCTGTATGAGCAGTTTATTGCCTTTTCAGTAATGTTGGGTCGTAGACAAATACATGACTACATCTACCGCAGACCTGTATATATACAAAAAAGAAGAAAAAAATACACATTTTGGATTCAATCCATAACCCAACCTCATCTCTTTACCCACCAAGATGATGAGCATGTGGACATTTCCCTCCACAGCTGTTAAATTGAATTTAGTTCACAGCAGCTCCAGAAGTTTCATCCGCTTCCACCATCCCCACCCAAATTCACGTGGCTCTTGGCACAGACTGGGAACTTAACTGTAGCTGTTGGATTCTGGACAGTGCTTCATCACATCTGTGCTGCCCAAACTCCTGTGGCAGCCCAGAGGGGGACACATCTATAAATCTAACCATCACATTACCCTGACACTAAGTTGGCAGCAAGATGCACAAGAACAGTGAAGATGTTAAGAACAAACAACACGGCCAGTAATGATCTAAACGACTCCACGTGGTGGTGGATATTTTGCCACTCTAAATCCATCTTTCTCACCAGTTTCTTTCACTCACTTTCCATCCAACTCATTTCTCCCATTTGCTTTCCTGCCCGTCTTTCTGCCCATGGTATCTCTTTTCACTTTAGTTTGTCCTACAACTTCCAAAGAAATAATTCCAATCCAAATGTGGTCATTGAGTCATTAAGTGCAATTACCATCTCTGAAGTGAGGAGTGACTCATCTGGGTTTTTTGCAATACATCTGCGCACTTTGCACAACTGCCAGTTAATGTCAACCCACTGACTCATTCTGCACTCTACCCACTCACGGGGAAAAGAAAAAAAATTAACTGCTGTATCCAGCTCCATGTTCTATGACAACTCTCATGGGTAGCTTTCACATGTTTGCCCACCGACTGAGAAAGTTCATCGCATACAAGATAATGTAGTTGACTGACTTAGAAGTTACCGTTTTATCTTTATGTGCAAAGACAGCACCAATTCTACATGTGCATGCATGAATGAGGTGTCAAACATGTAAGCCAACTCATGCACAGCACCTTCACATTATGTGTCTAAAAGCTACATGCTTAGATGTGTATATGCACACTATACCCAACAGTCAAGATGAGCATATGGACAAGAACTTTTCCTCTCCCAATGTAATCCGACCGAACACTCTTTCACCGTTAGATCCTTCCTAATCCTGTCATCACGTCACAGATGTTATATAATTTTAAATTATTAATGAAATGACCACAAGCACAACTTTCTTGTGTGTGATGCTGGTGCTTAATAAACTTGGAGGGAAGACCATTAGGCAGCAGGAAGCAACAAACAAAACCTCAGCTCTGTTGACATTTTGTCAAATCCTAGATTTGGTTACACGCTTTGAGATTCTCTCTTATTTGTAGATAAACAGCAAGTTCTGGGAGCGTTTTCTGTAGCACAAAAACACCCTGAGATATCCATTAAAAAGTATGGTGCATTGTCTTGATGTGGCGTATTATTTCAGATTATACCTAAATGAAACAGCAGCACTGTTTCTACAATGCCTGTGTATTCATGGTCTATGCAAATGGTTGGCATTCATTCAAAGGTTTGATCCTTAGGCATTCTTAGTAGGTAGTAGTGAAGCATTTACTAAAGAGTATGCTTTGTTCTGACCCAAGGCAGGGGTCAGCTGTAGGGTATTAAAGGCCTCGAGGCAATCACTGAGCAGAACTTGATACCATTATTTTCAAAACTACTGGGCTACCACTGCTGAAGTATGTACGGATGTGCATTTCACACACACACAGTTCATCATCAATACACACATGCACAATCAACACTGAGTGAGCCAATCAATAGTTTGCAATTCTGAGTTTATTAACAGCCACCATTCATGGCGAGCCTTGTTTTACGTCTTAGCTCCAGCACATCACAGGGCTAATATAATCAAGAGTGTTCCAGCTTGTACTTAGATTACAGACCAGTGTGTGTTCTCCACAGTGTCTATTTTTCACTGATGACTTTTTCACCTCTTTTTGCAACCATCTCAGGGAGTTCAGGCAAAGACAAATAAGAGAAGATAAATTGGAGAGAAAGAGCAGAAACCGAGGGAGGGAGAAACCATGATAGACCCACAGGAAGAAAGAGAAAGGTTATGATAGAGAAGAGAGACAACAGAAGAGAGAGGGCAGAAAGTTAAAGATAGGGAGAGAAAGGTGTGTGTAGGGTGTGATGGATGAAGCTGAAACAGATGAGGAGAGGAGGGAGGTAAGTACGTTCTCCACCAGCTACCTCACTGTCAGACACTCAGCTGTGCAGCACGAGTAGGTGGCTAGTGAGAGGTGTGTGTGTGTTCTGCATAGCATGTGTGTGTATGCCACATGTACCGTGAGTCTGGGGACCAGTGGGGGGTTGACAGATTATCTGTCGACAAGCAAGCTGGAGGGTTCCCTCTCTCTTTCTCACTGCTCATTTTCCTGAGTTACTCACAGGCTCTGTTTTCTGCAGCACTCAAGGTCACTGCAACACAGTGAAAGTTTGGAAGGCACACGATACCAAGAGCTCAGTGGTGAGTCAGCACTTTTCCACTCCTCTGCTTATTTTAAATTGCCAGATTGGCACAAGAGCAAGTTTAAAAGCTGTTAATTATCAAATTGTATCTCCATTGCATGACACTGCTGGTGGCATTATGGGTAAAAACTACTCTTTGTTAATAAAATGTCAAATCTGCTGTTGCAACACAGCGTTACAGATGTTTTGGCCATGTTATTTCATGCTCTTTTGTTCACATCCAGTTTTTACACAAACTGCCTCTAATTCAAGAAGGATTTCTGCTTTCAATAAAAATAAATCTGTGTCGTTCTGTCACAAATTATAGTTTTACTATCCGCACTTACAATAAGTGTTTAGTCATAATTTGAGTCTCTCTTAGCTTTCCTCTCTGCATTTTAGAAAGCTTTTATATTGAGAAAATGGGCTGGCAGAAAACAGATCTGATTTTACAGATCGCTTTATCACCATTAATGAGAATCAACCAACAAATTCACAAAACTAGTCTGTGAGTAGGCATGCAGCCACAAACAAAGCTTGAAACCCCATTCACCTGGACATTTCAACTTCCATTTGTGTCTGCTCAACAAACGGAGCGGTTACAGCATATTGGACTTGAGCTGATCCCAGGCCTGCCTCTAGCTCAGCTTGGCAGGATAACAGATAAAAGCCACAATGTCAGCTCCAATAACAGCACAGAATCAAAGGCAAAAAAAGACAAGATTTACATGTTGGACATTTAACATTTAAGCCATCATTCTCAAATTAGTTGCGGTCTTGTTGCACAATGACCTTAAGTCCTTGCTAGAGAAGACCATAATGTCTAAATTACGCTGTAAATGTTGTTGGTGTTCCAAAACATTAAAACCACATCCCCCACAAGTCTTTGGCTTATTAAGAAAGTAATGGTATCTCCTTCCACAACTAGGCATTGCTCATTTTACCATCACTAACTGAAAGAAAGCCAGATATGCACTGGAATAGCTGCAGCCTTTTCCTTCTTTGTGCTAGAAACCAAACCAAAGAGCACAGCTGAACATGACAAAACTTACAAACACATTGTTCTTTAGGTTACCAAATAATGAATAAAGTCAGAGATGTAAGGGTGTTTTCACTCCTGTGCTGTTTACTCCATTTAGCCAAAGTTGTTCAATTGCAGGTGTAAACATGGTAACTGCACTAGGGTGAGCCCCCCCCCCCAAAACCCCAAGCTCCTTTAGAGGAGGTCGCCTGAATCTGGTTTGTTTATGGTGAGAACATGAAGCAACATCAATCCTACCCAAGAACCAGGCATAAGCTGCAGGTGTGAGCTAAATGCCTTTACCTAGTCAGGTATGCTTTGTGTACTTCCCAGCATCCCAGAATACAAACTGTGACAACTAGCTGTAACATGAACGTTATTCACTAGTCCAGAACATGGCTCCTTCTTCATGCATTTATTTTTGTTGCTCCTGCTCCAGACAGTTTTGGTTTGCTTGGAGTTCACTTGGGGTTTTCTCTGTGTCAATGGAAACCAAACCACAGGAAAAAGCAAAAAATTACTGATTCAGACCCGAGTAAACAAACTATAGTTATGAAAACACCCAAAATGATGCATCTAGAACCTAACAAACACCTCATCTAAAGCTTAGGCTGGAATAATTCTGGGTTGTGCACTGTTATAGTCAGTCATGAAAGGTCATAAATTATTCACTGATGCTAATGTTACATTTGGTAGCCTTTACATTACAGTAACTTTGTGAAAAAAAAGCAGCAGAAAGCACATGCTTAAATGAAGGCGTCCTACTTCCTCAGTGATATAGATCTGGACATTAATATCTGATGCACACAAATACATGAAACATTAAAGTACTTATTTTAATGGACTGCTAAACTGAACTAAAGGAAAGTCACATTAATAACAGCCAAAAACAAAAATGACATCTCCAATGACACATTCCCATGACTCCCTTTCTCCTTTACTTCTCCTTGGCTTTTATACTTCACACACACACACACACACACACACACACACACACACTCTTCCTCTGCCTCCCTCTGTTTCACTGTCTCTCTCTGTCTATGTACTCCAGCCAACCACTGTGGGTTTTCTGGGATTCCTGTGGCTGAGTCATCTTCCACTCCGTATCATCCATAATATCATCTTCCCAAAAGTCTCCCCAGTGCTGGATGCAACTGGCCAAACATGAAAGGAGTTTGTGCATGTGCATGTGCATGTATGCGTTTGTGAGTGAGGGGAGGGAGGGCGTCAGGGAAAGAGAGACCCTCTTCTCATCCAGCCGTTACTGAATCCGGGAACAGCCAAAATAGCATCAAATGACCCTCACCCAACCCTCCACTAACCCTCCAGACCAATTTCCCAGCCGGAAAGCCAACAGCACTCACACATGCTCCAACTCCATCCGAATTCTTTGTATTCCAACTAATGTGTAATCCATCCATTCATTTGCTACAGCTTTAGCTATAGCAGACACTTTTCAACATTAGCCTCCCTTTGCAGTCCTAAGAAAAAAAAAGAAAAAGAAAAAAGAAAAAACACCCAATTCTCTGCCCACAAACCTCAATTCATGGACCTTAAACCAGCTCCAGAGTTATGCTTCACCACAGTTTCCACATCACAGAAACACAAGCCTCTTCCTTAACCATGTAGGCGACCTAATTCTTAGTGTCTCCCTTAGACAAAATCCCTTAGTAAAAACATTGACTTAGCATTATAGTAATTTATCCTGTTCAGTATTTGAAGTGATTAAGTAAATGTCCATTTGGCATATTTATTGCCATTTTTAAAAACACTGTACAGCTACAAAATTAAGATCCCCTTGTCTTTCCAACAGCGTTTGTCCCAGCCTTAACCCCAGTTTCTCAAAATTCACCACACCCTTCCCCCTATCCAGGCTACCCCGATACACTCCATCCTCTCATCACCTAATGCCGAACTCTCAAATCCAGTCCCCCATAAATTCTTAGCTCTCCAAATTTCCCAGCCCAACACCCTTACCCCTCACCTCACCTCACAATCCTAGTTCATAACCCCAAGCCAAGTTCCCCATTACCCCACCCCAGAGATTGCATATAAGATCCTAAATCCCAGTCTCTGTAGCCTCTTATTCCCAGCCAAGACCACAGATGTTTCAGCCGGCCACTCTCACAGTTTGGGGTACGAAGGCCAAACTTTTGACAGGGTGGTTTCTTTAAAAAGGCAGACTAAGGCTGCCAGACAAAACTACATGTGAAAGCTTACTTTAAAGCTTAGCTCACAAATGGCTATACATGATGAACTGTATAAATAAATACACCAGACAGATGTATATGGTAAAAATTGAATACCTTAGCATGAGAACTGCCACACATGAAGTCAGCACACCAGAAACTATGAAGAAGCATCAGGAAGCCAGGCAAATTAAGATTATTAGTCAGAGGAGAAAAAAAAAAAATCTTAGCTGTAACTGGCCCGTTTGTGATCCAAACTGCTATCCACACTGCCAGCACACGAACCTGCCAGCCAGTGGAAAAGGCCAGAGGCTCATTAAAAACAACAGGTCCTCCTCTTCTTTTTTCCGTGGAACCTGTCACCGCATTCCTTTTTCTATGACTTGGCTCCTGACTCATGGAGAGGTCAGGTTATAGGAAGTTAGTCATAATAGCGCAGACAGAGGACTTCAGATGGCCTAACCATAGCTCAGTCTCAACGCAGCTGCAGACTATTTAGCACTACTTAATCGCAAACAAAAGAGAATTACCACAGGCTCGCTAAAAGGAATTCAGTTTTATTCAAGAACCCATGTGTTGAAGGCTTCATGAGCACTTCAGACCCATGTTTTCCTGAGGTGCTAAAGGGAAAAGAAAGGGTCAAATAGGGGGTTCAGTGGGTGTATTGGTCTCAAACCATTCAGCTGGGTGGGAAATTTTGCCCAGTTCAGTATAGAATAACAGCCAAAAGATCAGTCATATGTCAAACTTGCACTTTTAACATAAAAACTAGAGCACCAAATTCCATCAGAGGAAGTGCAGCAGTTTGTCCATCAGTTATTCCATACTGACAACATTTACCTTGAAAAGTCAGACATTTATTTATACAGCTAATCCTAGTGAGACTGTTCTAATTGTATTAAATGTAAAACTCAAAATCTGCATTGAGTTTAAAGTTGCAAAATTTGCCAAATTCAAGGACTTTGTTTGTTGTGTGTGAGACGGTTTTCTTGGGGACCGTTGATATTATCAAGTTTGGAAATGTTGGATTTTAAGGTTGGAGAGATTATTGGAAACCTCTCGGCTGCATGTCTAGCTGGATTATTTGGAAAACCTAAGAACGTACCAGAACCTCCACAGGCAGGGTAAACAATGATTTGAAATCCCAAAGAGTATGAGTGCCAGTAAGTGACTCAGTGCGAGTGTGGTCCACAGAGCTCTTGCGCGAGAAGGAAAACAAACAACTAGTGATTTACAGTGATGCACCCATGTGTATAAGACAAAAAAAGTGTTGTAATCTACACCAACACATAATATAAAACACGTACAAGAACAATTTATGACTCAATATTAATCTTGTTACTTTTTTTTTTAGCTGTATATTGTCCTGTCATAAGTTCTAACATAGCTCTAAGAGCACAGAGAGAAAATTAAATCAGTGTATCAACACAAACTATGCCAATTAAATTTTGATCTCTGTATCTGGATCTCTGTATGTGGTAAATAAATGAATTACAGATGTTGCTGAATGCATGTTTTGTCCCTGTAAGAACTAAGCAACACTGGCTATAGTATATCTAAGCAACCTCAAAAGCCAAACATTAGTGGGATCAGTTTAAAAAAAAGAAATCAAATACAGTATTAACTTTTAAAAAATGTTTTACTTTACATTTTTTTTAGTTTTATAAATGACAAGTTGCTGCTTTTAGACGAAAGCTGACTGCGAAGAAGCAGGGAAGAATAAGAGGCATAGAGAACAAGGGAGAGCCCTGCTGAGAAGAAAGAGATATGGAGTAAATGTGAATGTGAGAGGGAGGAGAAGTGAGGAGAAATGAAATCAATAATGAACGGCTCCATAACAGGAACTTAATCAGAACAGCAGGTCCCTATATTGCTCCTGACTAGCACACGCATCACCGCCGTCGATTCAATTTACTCCCCAAACCCTGAAAAAATAAATAAAACATGGAAAATAAATTGAGACGCTCATTCAAATTCATTAGAACTCGTCCCTGTGTGCCTACAGTACATAATATTCCTTGAAGAAGCAGAAGAAGTAAAATGGAAGAAATGAAAATATGCCAACAGCTCGGTATTGGTTTCTAGGTGAGAATGAAAGTGAGGGTACAAAGTCACAACAGCCTCCTCAAACACCACCGCCTTATTCTTCCTCTTGTACCCACACATTATTACTGTATATAAATACACATACTGTATTTACACACAATAATAAGATATGAGTGCACACACTGGGATTAAGTACACAAATTTGCAGACTAATATCAATGCTTACGCCTACATTTAACTGTGCAAACAATTTGGGTGCTGAAGTTGATTTGAAAAATGTACAGTTTCTTGCTACTTGGCAGGAAGGTTACTGCAAACATATTGGAACCATACTGGAGTGTCGTCTGTCTCTAGTAATCCCAGACAGACTCAGTGATGTTAAGATCAGGACTACAGGTATATGGGGGCCGTGCCCATCTGTTGCATGGTGCAAAAACTGATGTATCCACAATGACTTGCAACCTTTTCTCTGTTCAACTGTAACATCTTTTAGAGAACAAACATACTAGAGCAGACAGCGTAAGACTATTCAGCCAGTGTCTTTAAACACCATCTATGACAACTTAGAATTTCTATTTTTTTTTATAAACACAATGAAACTAACAATGCTGTAGTTAAAATATGCGCAATGTTTCTGAAACTCAAACCTAAGAGCGTTTAGACCAAACCAACAATGCTGAAAGATTGATTTAAAAACTGTGTTGCACAAAGCCAATGCAATTTTAATTTTTTTTAAGTCCAACCTGAATGACAAAGTGCTTTGTAGAACCATGTGCATACAATTTAAGCTCCTGTAATTTCTTATCAATAATGGAGCAGTCACAGCAGATGGAAGTGCATATTTGATCTGGCAGATTTTTAACAGCAGATGCAATTCCTTTATGCAACCCTCTCAGAGATTTGTGGCTCTTCCGCGTCTCAATCCAAGAATCTTTTCAGTATTACACATGTATGTTAACCACTATACTATAGAACCAATACGAAGACAATTTAATATCTTTAAATAACTAATCTGGTGATTAATCCCCCCCCAAAAAAAGAACATCTGTAGTGAGCGGCTGGATTTATACAAAATGAAATGCGTGGTAATGGACAGATGCAAAGTTATTGATGGTTACACCCTCGGGCAATAAAGAGGATATATGTTGTATCACAAGAGGGCTGATCAATTTGCTCCATTACGTCATCTACAAAAAGCATTTTGTAGAGGCGATGGCAGCACCCTACAATGGTGTCAAGATAGTTTTCTTGGCAAATTTTGGGCCATTTTGGTTTGGTACTTGAGTGCTGCTCAATGTACAGCTGGCCTGCTTAGGGAAGGATAACATGTCAGAAAGCTCAAATCATCTCCAACTGATTTCTTGAACATGAATTCACAATACTCAAATGATCTCCACTGTGGCCAAATCTGAATTTAATAGGCACCTTTGGGATGTGGTGGAACAGAAGAGTCACACCACAAATGTGCAGCTGGCAAATCTGCATCAACTATGTGATGCCAATCATGTCAATATGGACCAAAATCAAGGTGAAATGTTTTCAGCAGCTTGTTTAATCTGTGCCATGAAGAACTCAGGCAGTTCTGAATACAAAAGTGGTTTCAACTTGCAATGTGGCTTTGAGGAGTATATTCAAAGTTGATTCTGTTCATCAACTGTGTTTAGTGGGAGAAGCGTTGTCACTCATCAAGTGACTTCTTCAGTCTCAGCTGACTACTAGTTTCCCCAAATCAAATAAACAGTACATTTGCATAATGACTGAAACCAGCCCACTGAAGGAACAATGGGCTGGGAGGTCAGTTCTTAATCATAATTATGCAAATTCTCATGACCATTGATCAACAATCACTGACCAAAACCCACTGACCAAAGACCACTGATCAATGGCCATGAGTACCATTCATGATGATGGTCATGAGAATTTGCATAATTATGATTAAGGAACTGACCTCCCAGCCCATTGTTCCTTCAGTGGGCTTTTTCAGTCATTATGCAAATGTACTGTTTATAAGATTTGGGAAACCTGTAGTCAGCTGAGACTGAAGAAGTCACTTGGATGAGTGACTTAAACGTTTCTCCCACTCAAACGCCACGTCAAGATGAACAGAATCAACTTAAAAGATTTACTTTCCTGGATGATTGAGAATGCATCAAGATGTTTGGAGTGTACACTGCCTAGCACAAGGGAAAAAAAAAAAAAACCACACACCCGGGTAACAGCGCTGTACAGTGCAACACATGCGATGAAAAACAAATCAAAACTGTGAGATCAATTATTTTGCATACATAGGACTCATGCGACAGCTTTGCAAGCCATTTAATACAACAGTGAGTGGGAAAAGGACTTTCTGTGGCTGATTTACGATGCTAAGGCACAACTTTTATATTGTCATACTGCTCAGAAGCAGCGAAAAAGAGTAAATCAGACAATATTTACGTCATGAGACAAGTTATTAAGAAAATTAAAATGGCAAAAACAAAACCCACACAGGCATGTTCCATGATGACAAAACCAGGATTCATCAGGCTTAAACTATGAAGACAATGAGACATTATCACACATGGACTGGCCACCATAGAGTTCAGCCCTCAACTCTACTGACGACATTTGGGATACACTGGAGGAGAAAGCTACCCTATCAATGTAAGAAAAAATAATATTGCAATTTTAGATGGAAATAAATGTTCTGCCATTACATAAGCTTATTAAAACATGATCAAAGCTTAAGCTATTTGGCTGGGCAGTCTATATCCAAATTAAGAATGAACCACTGAAGAGAGAACTCAACTCAAGAGCTACTTTTGTACTCATTTGATTCAAGTTCTTTTACTACTTTTTCAAAAACCTTTTAGCATTTATATAGCTTAGGAAGTTTTAACGTGATGGATAACAATCTAAAGATCTAATTGGGAAAAAAACAACAACAACAACAACAACAACAAAAAAAAACTCCCACAAAACAGAGTCATAAGAAAAAAGGGGACAAAAAAAACAGTGAAATCCAAAGTTGTGTAAAAGTGCAAACCACTGTCGGGATGATGGAAGGAGGCAGGCTTTGGGTGGTCAGCCAGGCATGGGGGTTCTAATCTGATTGATGTTTTAATAGTTGGATGTGCTCCCTCAACCAACGCATTTCTTCCCCCACGTACACAGAACTCTTATTTTGTGCTCACTTTTTTCCCCACTCAGTCTTTTACAAACACCCATCTCTGTCCCTCACACCAATGCCATAACTCACTCTCACCCTTTTCTCCTCCTCCCTTCTTCTCTCCATCACTACCTTAGTCCCAGTCTTCCAGACAGCTTCATAATGGCTGGCACCTCCTCAACACTGGCTCTAATTGAAAGATGAACGAGTTTATTTGGGATTAATCCATCACTCTGTCACCTGAGGAGAGAAAGAAAGACCTAGAAGGAGAGGAGGAGAGAGACCCACGTTGCGGGAACTCATGATCTAAACAACATTTTAAATCTCATATCGCACCACAAAGTCTTAATGACCTTGTTTCACTATAAAGATACATATATATTGTGCTTGTATTCCTAAATTGGACAAGGTTTGAAGCTGTAATAAAATAGGAAAACGCTATACACACACGTTTGTGACACGAACAAGTACTGAGAGACAGAAGGGCTGATGGGACGTAAGAAAACTGACAGAGGACCTCTCTCCTGACAGAAGAGACAAAAAGTAGCATCAATATGATCAAATAACTGGCAACTACACTGTAATTGTACCATAGACACAAATAGGCAAACTTGCTACCTTTTAATGATGCATTTTAAAATACTACAAAAGTAAAATGGGACAGGTGAAGAGTTAACTCTGAATAAAAAAGCAGCTGTGCGCATGGGTATTAAGACACCTCAGGCAAATACAACAAACCTTTTTTGCTGTTTGCCTCAGCCAAACTGTGTTCTTGTGTTTAATACTAGTGGCTCCAATGGGAGCATAACTCTGAACCCTGACAGAGGCAGGGGTATTCCTCAACTACTTACTTATAAACAAAGTGCTCCTTCATGCCGAGGGAACCACAGAATCTGCCTACTGTGCACACTTGCTGCATCATTACAACAAAAGCCGATGCAGGTAATCGTTTACACAATGCTGTAAGTCGGTACTGAGCGGGCATATTGCAGCAATTTGTGTCTCAGATGGCACGAGATATTCTTTGCATGCCTTGCAGATATTCTGCCCTTATGGGATTTGAGGGGAAAATAAAATTTTAATTACTTAGCAGATCATTTCCAAAAAAGGTAAATTATAAGGAGGCTGCTTTCAGTCAGCATGGGAGGCTGAAAACTACTCATCTGACATCAAGTCCAGTTCCTCTGTTCACCAAAGGCTCCCAGATCACCCCACATACTGCCATCAGCTATTACAGTACATAAGCTACTGTGTAAATGAATTAGGCTAGAAACTGCACTACCTACTTTTGTTTTGACGAGCTGGATGAATGTGTGCTATCCACGAAAGCATCCAAATTTTTTTTTTTTTTGGGGGGTCTCTTGATAAATTGTCATCACAAATGGCAAAGTCAAGCTTGAATGATTTTGTAACAGCAAGTCTGAACTTATTTTTGTCAATTTCCAGCCTCATCAAAAAGACAGGTATTACACTGCTTCACTGCAAGACTAAGGAGACTAACATGGCTTGAAGTGGTTCCCTATTTTTCTTCAGGCGTATCTCATAAACAAACATTCTCCAATTGTCATGTGACCATAAAAGGCCCCCTGACACTGGGTGAGTCATTTAGAGCTGAAAATAGGGGTCAATTCAAGTACTTTATATCCTGCTGAAAATTGTCTCAGTGACCATCTTTGTTACTCTCTGTTGATGTCCCTGTGCCTGGAGCCAATTCTCATGTGTAATGTGACCTGCTGAATGCAGTTTGTGTCACATGGATGGACTGAATTTCATTTTTACAGCCCAGCAGGCCATCTGAGAAGACCGAACACACCCTAGGTTAATAGCCATACAGCATGTCAAAAAGGGAGAGAAAAAACAAGACTGGAGGATTTCTTTTTGTTCTTGTACAACAAAAAATAAAGTTTACAATTTGGCGGTTACCAACAACCAGACAAACAGAATGGGGGCGCTGCAGCCCCAGCTAGGACCTGATTGTATCAGTGTGATAAAACATGTACAACTAGGTAGAAAATAATTAATCAATTAATATGCTCAACTTATCACACACACCCCATCAAAACACCTTCTGAAAGCATTAATGTATATCACAACACAGCACTTGTACAAGTGACAAGAAAAATGACACGTCCTTCTCTCTATTTTAACTGTTATCAAATCACCTTTTCATTCTGTGTCAAAGTGTGGTCACTTAAATGGCTTTAAACTCATGTTATACCAGGGTAGGATTATAAATTACTGAAGTCCAGATTTCCTCTTAATGCATCATATTTAAGGTACAACACCTGTGCTCCAATGACCTGTAGAAAAGGCTACACTTCTGAAAAGATTAGGTTCCGGAGTTGCAGCACAATCAATATCAGAAATTTTAAAGACGAGAAAGGACTTTTGTATAGCTTTGTGCTGTGGTTTGTTCAGATGAGACTTTGCAAGCCTCATGTAATGCTATGTTCTTTTTGGTAAGAAGAGGCTTTCTCTGGTTGCCACTTTAGCTCAGTGGGTGACGAGGCAACCATATGCCGTATGGCTGGAGAGCAGTAGGCTGGGTTCGAGTCCAAACCCGTGGCCCTTTGCTGCATGTCTTCCTCCCTCTCTACCCCCGCTTTCTTGTCTATCTTCACTGTCCCTATCCAATAAAGGCAAAAAAAAAAAAAAAGGCCAAAAAATAATTAGAAAAGGCTTTCTCCTGACAACTCCTTCAAACAAGCCGTATTTTGTTTCAGTCTTTTTCCAGTTGTAATGAAATAAAATTGAAATAAACATTTCAAAAGCTAACCAAAGTCTGCAGAGTTTGAGATGTAGCTCTTGTTTTTATATTTTATTTCTCTAATCATTGTATGGTCTGACCTTGGTGTCAATTTGCTGAGATATGTCCACTCTTGGGAAAACTGGCATTGTGTTAACTCACACCCGAATGCTCCACACCAGCAAATTCCCAAAACATCTGCTTTAATAGAGGTGATCACACTCGTTGATAATCAGTCAAGTGCATTTGATTAGCAGCACCTGATTGCTACCCTCTTAATTCTTATGGAAGTAGTAAAGCTGTGAAAATGCTCTTTTTCACATGCCTGTACACAAAAGATTGATGTAACCACTATGCTAAGTCAGCATTTGGTTTGTGCTCTTTTGAAGTCTTGGGTTTTGCATTTTAGCCAACATGGTTTTAAGTTCTAAAGTTGTGACAAGTAAGGAGTGGATCTGACTAAGAATCAGAGGAACCCACACCCATACAGCAGTGACTTGTCAACCACAAGGTAGCCACGTCCTAAAGCATATTCTGCTGCATCATCAAGTTTACTGTAAATGGGAACAAAACTTTCAAAATACACATCATGACGTTGTGGAAAAAAAAAAAAAGACTGTGAGAAACTGACTTCTTTTCTCTTCTTTGCATTGCTTCCATTGTTTTCAAATAAAGAACATGACGTCAGCATCACTCATTCTCTCAAGAGTTAACGGGTACCCATGAAAGGATGCTGCAAAGCAGAAATACAGCCTGTCAGCATGGCAAGTTCTAGTATGATTGTTTTGCTGTATAGATGTATAGATAAAGGTTTTGCACAGACTTGCCCACTTCCTAGAGGAGAGTTCAACATATGAAACTTTAAAAGAATGGCTCATATCAAACCAAGTCTGTTATCACTTTTAACTCATTTTAGTATGGTAAACTGTTCATATTTGTTTACTTTATGTACACTAACGTGGACTGTTCTTGTTGAATAAAGGAAAAAAAAGGTGAAAGGTCTCAGACAATGCAGCTCCCAAAGGAACTGCTGAAGTCAGTCCTCATGTACATTTAAAGGAAGCCATCAGTACAGATCCTCAGATTGTGACCAAAAAAAAAAAAAATCTCACATTTTCAAAAGTCAGAACATCAGCAACCAATTTTAAACGCAACACCGAGTTGGAGCATCTGGCTAGTGATTGATGATAAGAAGTAATCACTACCAAAGGATAAGATCATGCAAACAACTAACAGCTGTAGACATTCTTATAGAGCTGAATTACATTTGTAGGCTGGCCTGCTTTCAGTTGTTCTGGTTCATGCAACATTGTTTAAATGCTAAAAGACAAAAACACTTAAAGTCCTCTGTCTGTGAAGCAAGGGTTTACATGGAACAATAAAAATAATAATAATTTGAACTAGTCAGTCTTTGAAAATTTAGTTCACTGTTTTTCAACTAAGTGAACTGAACTTTAAGTGTTTGCCAAGTGTGAATTTAAATGGCCATAGAGGTGGTGATAATCCATTCTAAGTAAAGCATGGAAATGGGGCCACAGTACACAGGCATGTGCTCAGTGTTAACTACATGTCCAGGTGTGCCCCAAGAGTAATGGGTATCCTGCTGCTAATGGCTGAAATGACCATGTGTGTCTCCTCAAGAGCTATGGCTGCAGACAAAGTGGACAGCTAGTGGCGCTGCTCCCAAAAATTACTTTTTAGAGGTAGACAGTGAGATTCTTCAGTGCAGAAGCTTGAAGTCTACAACCTCAATCACTGCCCGCCTGTGTCAAGGAGGGCAAAAAAGCCACTATCCTAACACTGGCTGCTTCACTTCACAAAGATTTCACAAAACTATGCTTTTATCCCTGTTTCACCAAAGGAGGACAACCACGCATTCTTCTAGGGATGTTCTGGTGACTATTTCCTTAGTTGCGTAAATGAGAAGGATAAAATCAGGTTATGTAAGGAAAACTTTTAAACAGTCCAAAATAAGAACAATTTATAGTTAGAAAACAGTTATCCAAACAAATACTGCAGGAGAATTTAGGAGCCAAATGAAAATACACAGTCTTCATCATTTCAAACAACACTGCATGCACACACTGCTGCTGTCACGTTATTTTTTATTTTTTATTTTTAAAAACAACACTATCATAGTGTGTTGTTGTGTTGTAGTGCAGTTTGCACACTGAGTTATTCACTATAAGCGATATGGAAATGCCACAATGTGAATGCGGATACTGCGTTTTGATATCTCAATGTTACCATTTTAGCCTTCGCCATGTTTTATTAATTTATTTATTTTTTTGGAGCCAGAAATAATAATATTTAAATGAGAGTGTGAATTGCTAAGTTTAGCTAAGGCTATAGTGTTGTTAGCGAGCAGCACCTGCTACGCATGGTCGCATATATCGGCTAATTAGTGCAAAATAACAGCTACTAAAATACTAGAATTTCACTCACCAAAACCGAAGCACAAACTTCTTGGACAAGCTGTTGAAGATGACCAGCCATATTATTTTTCAGATAATTCCAAAACAATGCACCAAAGCTGCAGCAGCACCACAAAGGTAAGACACGGGTCCGCTTCAGTGACTTCAATCAGCCCAGGTGTGGCGGCAAACCTGTCTGTGAGAGAAGCCACGCCCCTAAAACCTTTATCGAACCTAAATGGATGAGTAACCAAAACAAGAAAATGTATACAGCATATAGAGGGGAGACTATTCATAGAGGCGAAAATTGTTTTGTACCAGCCTATAAACATTCTTTTTACTGCAGTTGAATTGAAAATTGAAAATTAGGACTAATCTAATGAATAATCTGGTAGGCTTAAACCCTGCTAAATAAAGCTTTCAAGAAATTAAAAAGTGATCATTTGGATGTATAGAAAACAATGAAAGCTGAAAAAAGAGGTTTGTGGAAAGTTTTTACTTGTAATAAAGTAAGTTTAGCTGTGTGCTCGTGTCGGGCACCATTTTTACCCAGGGCTTGTGCCACTGATGCTGCTGAAGTTGGATGAAGCATCTCTCAGAGCTCAGAGAGTTTCAGGATTCTAGTTGGCCTTATTGTTTTTTCACACTGTCACAAAAGACTAACCCTAACCCCCTAAGGCTGAGAACCTTGAATTTACTCAAATAGGGGATAAAATGCTGTATTAACAGATCTATTAATGTTTTGTAAATAGGTTTACACTACCTTAGGATGTATCCATTCAACCCTTACCCTGACTCTAAAATAACTAGGTAAGGCTTGTGGGGCTAAGTAAGAAGGCCAGTTTATTCTAGTAAAGCATGATCTCTGGATATCAATAAAAGGGATCTTATTTCAGATGTGCAGTGCTGGTCTTTGTTTAAGAATGTGATTACATTTTAAAAAGATAATGCAAAGCTTAATCGCTGTCAAGTATCCGATGGCTTCCAGATTGCATTTTGGAAATTCCTACTTTTGTTTCTTAAACCATACGATTACCTGCAATCAAACAAATCCTACTCAGACATGATTGGTCAGCAGAAACGTGGCCTACAAGCAGAAAACCAGAAAACCTACAGTACCAAAAATCTTTATCCCTGCCTAAAGCGAAAAACTATGCAAAATCTGTTCCCAGATGAAAAAGAAAACAGCAATCAAACCTGTTTATGTACAGGATTGTGTAAAGGTCTTGAGCCACCCCTCATTTCTGTATATTTTGCTTCTAAGGAGTTGGGCTTTTTAAAAATCATTTTGCGAACTAGTTTTGGATATTAGCTGTTTTTTCATTCGATTTTAGTTGAGTCCTTGAGGCTGATCATTTTCAGAGGAGTGTTCTCTTTCTTTGTTAAGCCACTTAACACTGACCTTTGAATCACACAGCCACCTTGGTTCACTACTTTAGTCCTGAAAAGTAATTTTAGATATTAACCTGTAGGCCTAACACTGACATACTGTACGGCTTCTTTCATTTCATTTCTTTATACTTTGCTTCCATTAAGCCAAACTTCCTTGAATTTTTTGTTTACTCAAGGGAAGTGTGTCTTTTTTTGTTGAATCTATGATAAATACCAAAGATAACAAATTTGATAGGAATAAAATAGCATTTTTGCACCATGGTATGTGATTTGGGTTTAAAAACATTTGACTACACTGCACAAGTGGAGGACAAAGAAAGAAGTGGCAGGCCTTCCTTCAAATGAATACCAACTTAAGATCGTCATTTGATGTGCATCGTATTCATAAACTGGATCATTCAATAATATGAGCTTTTTTGTTAAGCATTTCCTAACTCAACTTTCAAATAAATGTCAGAATAATAAATATAAAGCTGGCTTTTTTAAAATAAATGATACATAAATAGAGATGTTCTTGCTTTACAGTTCTTGAATTGCTTTTTTTCATGTGCTTTATAGAGATAGACTGAGATTACATTTTGGGAGTCAATGCTGATAACATATTTATTGTCCAATAATTGCCAGGATAAAGACTTTCCAGTATATCCTCGTAGCCATTTATCTGTGATGGGCCAGTCTTGGCTGATAATACTGGCTGACCCATAAATCAGTCTCACTCTGACCCACAACAACGGTGCGTGCATAGCCATAAAGAAGACCGTTTTGTCAAAACCTCAGCTAGTGTTTTGTTCTACGCTGATTGTGAATATTTCTATGCAAAACACAGAGTTTACCTTGTGCCTGTGCTAATGCCCTGTCTTTGTTGATGTCAAGTTGATAGTTCAAAGTCTTGGGGGCGTGCGTGCCCTTACCTTGTGCGTGAACATCTTTGCCTGTTTGTTTTGGCTGCAAGGTGTTTTTCTGAATTTTTTTACCTTTGAAAAAAAATCTGACTAACTAACACAAATTCATATTCATGGAGCATTGAGTTAGTATTCAGAAGTGGTTGATGTGAACTTTGCTGAACTCCATCCTATTGTGTATTCAGCAGCTCAACAGAAGAGCAAGTTGGAAATCTCTTGTGTCTCAGTTAAAGGCTTTATCTCATCCCTTGCCTAGCAACCAGTTATAAAACGCACACACCCAAACAGCAATGCAAGCATAAGCACACAAACTGAATCAGACATGCACCTGCAGCCTCTCACACACACAGACACACACACACACACACACACACACACACCATTCATGTGCATCCACTCCCCCAGATGTGTAATTGCATACTAAACATGCACGTACAACTGCATCCCCCTAACCCTTAGTATTTGATTAAGCTCTCAGGCTTGGACTTAATCAAATGTTGCTTTAATTGAATTAGCCAAACCAGTTGGATGTAAGGGTGTCTTCTCCACTTTGAGCATTTTTTCCAAAGAGATTGACAAAACCCACTAATGTAGCAGTAATAGAAATTATGTCTTTTTCTCAAGTATCACTTGAGCATCAACAGTACCTTGTAGCCAGGACCAGTGTGAACTTTGAAACCGAACTTTTCCCCAAGCTTCCCCAGAGCATTATCCATAAATCCTTTAGGCGTTCTTGTTCCTCATCGTGAAAAGACAGTGGGTAGAGGGAGGCTGCTGCTTCTGAGTATCAGCAAATCTCTTGTGTCAGGAAGAAAGCGCAGAATTGTGGCAGGAAAACAAATCATCTGAAAGCTGAAAGAATTTTAGACTCCCATGCCAAATAGTTCCTTGATCTGCATGTCACGAGGAAGTGACCTTCAAACACAATTTTCTACATAGAACCATCACAATTACTGATGACGACAAACAATTTAAAGCAAATTTGCATTTAATTAGCAAGAATGATTTTTTTTTTTTCAAGATGATTTTTTCGGTTTGCTTTTTGCTTTAATAGTTAGCAAGCATTTTGGTCACACCTGGCCTATTCGTTCACTTGCTTGTTCCTGTTGTTACACGCTTGAGTTTAGTTATTAAGCTACCAATGAAGAACACAAATTACTGCATGGCACCCTCCTAGGCTTTTATTCAGGTGAATTAATTAATATAAATAAAATACCAATTAACTATTTTAAAAAACAAACACCCCTTATGACTTCTAAAAGCATGATTTTATCTTTTTTGACTTTGCAGAAAAAAATATCAAATACTCTATGTAACACTTGCTAAAAGTTAGATTGATTGATATTCCTTTTATGGAGTCATGTTGATCGTATATACAGTATATCTTGAGACAACAACAAAAACAAAGCTGTTCCCTGGCCAAAATGGATGTCTGCCCGAATCAAACTGAAGTTTCTGCACAATAATGTCATAAACAGTATGCTTTAAATGGCTCCTTTCCACTTTTTGTTTTGTTTTAAAAAACCTAATATTGCTGTGTGAAAAATTTGGACGTCTTCCTTACAGACATTTTCTACTCTCCTTAGATAGCTGTGGGACTTCTTAACACCTCTGCAGGATTCTGTCTGATCCAGCGCCACACTGCATACAGCACCTGCCAGCAAGAAGGACCGTGTCTGCTGTTTGAGTTTGTTATGCCTGGGTGTACAAAGGCACATAAAAAAGGCTTCTTTTTTAAAAAACTGTAATATGTGTTACAATAAAGCACCAGATTATAAAACAAAAGGCTTCCTTTATTGCTTTTTAATGATGTTAGCTGCAGCATAACGTTTCATAATGGAACATCAAACAAGACATCACTGAGATCACTTTGATATATAAGGATATTTTGATACATAAAGTCTGTCTAAGGTCAGACTGACTGAATGACATTAGACAGGCGAAAAATGCTGGTCAAAACTCAGATTCTTAGCAGGTGATTTGATATTGGTGGCATGAGAGCTGATTTAGTGATGAACCTCCTTAGAAAAGCTGTCCGAGCTGAAAACAGGAACCGCCAGGGTAGAGATGGAGTAAATTTAAAGACATCCAGTTAGTAATAATAATAATGATGTATACTTTATTGATCCCCGTGAGGAAATTTCTCTCTGCATTTAACCCATTCACTCTTTTCTAGCAGTGAGCAGCCATTGGGTGCCCGGGTGTGTAGGGACGGTACCTTGCTCAGGGGTACCTCAGGGTAGCCGTTCAGTGGATTTGAACCCCAACCTTCCAATCATGGGGCCACCACTCTACCTACTGAGCTATCCCTGCCCCCCTAATAGCAGTGAAGTCATCGATGAGGTAAGGAAGGCTGTTGAGGTTGTCTTGCCTAACAGAAAAGTACAGTCGCGCATCATCATAGTGGTAAGAAATACCATTAAAGCTGTTAAATAGATGACAATATAAAGAAAACAGAAAAATATATTGTCTAAACTCCTTTGTTAAGGAAACAACGCGCACTTGGTCCACTGGCCCATTTTGCCAAGTTCTAGCCAGTGTTACTGGCAAAGCAGCAATTCTGTTCCAGCAAATGGGATAATGTACAGCATAACGATCAGTTGGCTCCAAACACTGTTTCCCTAATCCCCTTTAAAAAAAAGGGGGGGAAAAGTGTTGTTCACAGACCATAAATCCACCGGTCCACAGTCTGTGGCTTTGTGTATCAGTAAATGAGAAGGGACAGTGCACACAGTCTCTCTCTCTCTGTGTGTGTGTGTGTGTGTGTGTGTGTAAAAGCACCAGGGGAACTTTTATGTGGTACACAGCAGCCGCCATGACGGAAACCCCACAGTTGGCCTGGTTGCATCAGCTCTAATTCCAGAAGAAGGATTATAAAAATGACACTGCTGCCATAATTTCATGTTATGCACCAGGCGACTAGCAATGCAGCCTGTGGAACATATGAGTGTGTCTCATCTGGAAAGTGGGGGTCAGTGGTGGCCTCGTTCTGGCCCATTTGTGCTTAGTCAAGGTATGTATTTGACACCACAGGGAGCCAAAGCCAGATATGTGACCCATGTATTTCCAGGCTAGTGGAGTGCACACATCCTAGTTAGGTCAGTGATATACTACATTCTTTCTGCTATTCTAGTTATCTTTCATTTTACTGTATTAATAAAAGAAAAAGCCCACGATAACCTCTTTTTAATAAAGTGACCGTGTGACAGTACTTAAGCAAATGTAATAGCCTATAATAATATTTTATACATTACGATTCAGTTGAGCTATCTGCTGCACAATGGATAAAAAACAATAACTGTACTTTGAATGGATCAGTGGTGGTCCATGCGAGAGTTAAACACACGCTGTTTATTTACTAGCGAATTTAGTTCACCCTCCTGCAATGATGCACAGCTGTGAAAGTATATGGTACATCAAAACAGCTTTAAAAAAGAGAGAGAGAGAGAGACAGAGAGAGACCACATTTAAAAGTTTTTAATACCCTGATAAATCTCTCTGACAAGCTTTAAATGGAGTTTCGCCCACATGTCAAGTGACATTTATATAGCTATGTAACTGCGGCAAAATCATTTAATAAATGGAGGGGGGCATCCCTGCAGACTTGAATACCTCCTCAGGGTTCTAGAGACTGAGTGGTGCTTCAGGACGAGCTCTGTCTGCAATTTATCTAGTCAGGACTTCAACTAATGCAGTCTCCAACTGTGGCAGTTCTTTTGTCTCACTTAAAATCCAGACTTCCACTGATGGCCATTTCCACAGCTGTATTTCTTGTGCTGATCTATAAGCATCTGGTATAGGTTGGAAATCCAAACCTTAACTTAGTGGAAGCAATTTGTTAATTCACACAATTCTCCACTAAAGCCTTGCAAGAACTCTGGTCGTTGGAATCAATGAAAATATTTGAAAATACTAATTGACATTATATAAATGCACTAGAGAGACTACCAGTACAGTCTTTAAGAAATTTACTAGAAAACACCCAATGTAAGGTTTACATCACAGCTGCCCTGAATTAACAGTAACGGTAATTACAAAAATACACAATTTAATGTCATCTGTAATAGCTGATTTACCAGTATGTGCAAAATATTTACTTGAAATGATATATTTAATGCTAAAATTTAAATATTGTTATCCAAAATTTTTCAAATGCACTATTTTACCAAAAGCAGAAAAAATAGTAAAGCACATTATTATATTTGTGATTAAGATGTCAAATTACAGTTATTTACTTACATTCCTGAACAGAAAAATGTGTTTTACTTGATTTGAGTTGACTAATTTCTGACTTCTTCTGAAATTTCGGTATAAAAATGTGAATTCATTTTGTTATTTGCCAAGTAAACACCAATCTTTAGTCTTAAACAAGTTTCCGACAGATTTCTAAAATCTTTGTGTGTCTTGTTTTTACTAGATGCTCTAATAAATTTGTTTATTATTGTAATTTAATTTGTACTATATATATTAAAGAAAATATACCCACTCCAGAGCAGGTTAGGTTTGCATTCAGTTACCATGGTTGTTTACCTTACAGAAAACTGAGGGTTAATCCTGAAGTTACCTGGATAAGATGAAATCCTGCTTTGTAGTTCAGACGTCTGTTCCTTACCAGATAAGTTGATCCCCTTGAATGGTGTTGAGGCGCTCCTTGTTAATCGAGGATCTTGTCCTTCATCACAGATTCTTCCTTCCTTTGGCTGCTCTGAGCTCAATATATTTTTATACCTCGTCCAGTTTGAACCCCGTCAGGGTTTTTTACATTTTTTTACTAGATGCTCTAATAAATTTGTTTATTATTGTAATTTAATTTGTACTATATATATTAAAGAAACCTGTAAGAGTCTATATTAATATGACAATGAAAATTTTATTCAAAAAAGCTCCATCTTAAAATGCAATTTTATTGGTTGAAATCTGACATTAAAAATGGAAATGACATTTGTAATTGAGTTTTCAAAAACTTGTTCTTGAGTGGAATACATTCAGTCGAAACAGACAAAAACACTCCTCCAGTTTAATACATTTACATGTCAGTAGAATCCAAAAGAAAAAGCAGGTTTTAACAGTTTTAAAGTGAAACTGGTATTTGACATTTTACTTAACCTTCTCTGTACTTGACAGTAATCAGTAAGTGAAACAGTGCTCCCCTTGCATTTACATGTCACCACATTCTTTTCACGTCAGTCCTCCCATCAAGGTGCATTTTCGCTCTTTCTTTAGAGACTCGGTTCATTAAGGTTTACAAGTTCTGCCTGGTTAAAGTACCAGCCACGTCAGTTCTTTTCTGTCACTCAGGCTGATGGCAACAGCTTTGGATGATCAGTTTGTTACCTGAAGCTCTCCTTTCTATACAACAACCTTGTACTCTTAATACTACTACCTCAGTACTACAACTACATACAGCAGTTCATTTTTTTAGTTTTATAAGCTGCAAATACAACTTCATACCATGGTCCCTCCTGTCCTCCAGCACCTCATTTTCTTTCTTTCCTTCTCCATCTCTCTTTGTCTTTCACCACCTTTCAGTGAAGGTTTCTCCAGGTCTCCGCACTCTGCTGGCTCCCACGCTTGCAGCCAGTCTCTCCTCACCTCCTGTTTATAAGCGGCAGCTCTTCCAGGGCTGTACTGTGGAGCGAGTTCAACCGACCTCAGGAATCTTTCTGTTATCTGGATTTACTTACGCCACTAATAAGGTTATCAACTCACCAAATTAAACCAGGGTTTCCCTTGTGTATTCACATGAAAGGTGCGTTGTTGGCAAATCAACTCAACTGCTGAAGACAAATCAGTGTGCGTGAAAGATCACTGTAAAGTGAGTTAGTAGGAGGATTTGATCAGTTCTGAGTATTTCATTAAATTGATGTTTAAATCTGCGTGAGACAGTTGTAGTTTTCATTACGTCAGCTGCAGGTCCAGTGGAGTGACAATAAAGAATAAACATAAAAACAGAATTCAAACATAGCAAGTTTGATTTAAGGTCAACAAGTACAAACTGATGCTCTGTTTTCATGATATATTAATGCATATACAACAATATTGTTGTAAAGCAGTTTGTAACCAACGGGGGTGAATCAAGGATAATAATAATGATTATACAAACGCATCAGACACTACTGAAAAAATTTAGACCCTCATACTCTCCTTGCAGAGGTCTGTGGGATCTTCCTGGGTTGGCGACGCTATTTTCTGGAGAACTGGTTAGGTTTGCATTCAGTTACCATGGTTGTTTACCTTTGTAGTACAGAAAACTGAGGGTTAACCCTGAAGTTACCTGGATAAGATGAAATCCTGTTTTTGTAGTTCAGACGTCTGTTCCTTACCAGATAAGTTGATCACCTTGAATGGTGTTGAGGCGCTCCTTGTTAATCGAGGATGTTGTTGATGTTTCTGTCTAAGACTTAGGCTCCTTCATCACAGATTCTTCCTTCCTTTGGCTGCTCTGAGCTCAATATATTTTTATACCTCGTCCAGTTTGAACCCTGTCAGGGTTTTTTTTTTTATAATGTGGTGTCTTTTTGCTTTAGCCTGCTCTTAATCAATTTTGTTGTGTTTGATTGTTGTCATGTTTTATTAATGTGGTTTTATCTCATTTTGATTTTTCTGAATTAACTTGTAAAACATTTTGGTCACCCTTGTTGCTTTTAAATCCGCCACTGAAATAAGTAAAAAATTATGATTGTAGAAGCAGCCAACTCTAGCTAAACATAGCCGGATGTATTTATACGTTAGCATTAAAAATCCATTAAAGCAAAACAATTCTCAGATTTCACTTTCATTCCTAAGCAAATACATCCCAGGCCAAATCCCAAATCAAAGCTTAATTCTTTGTTACAGATTACTCATCTGCCTTTTTCTTCTGTTTGTTCTTGTCCCGCTCTTCTGTGTTCCATCTCTTTATGCCCAAAAAAACACTCCATTTAAAGCACTGCTGAAGTTGAAGGGGAACAGCATTTCTGGCGTATGCTGCTATTCTATGTAATTACTCCTATCTGGATCTTGAAGTGTCTTTAGTTGATGTTTAAACGACAAAAAGTCTGTAATTTCACTTAATTAAAGACAAAGCAAGCATTAAGAGGATCATTTATCTCTCACTGTCTCATTTTCCAAAAATGACACAGGACAGTCAACAGCCAAGATTAAGTATCAACTCATTTTAATTTTATTTATTTTTTTCTTTGTCTGATGATTCTTTCTTAATCATGTCTCCTGGCACCAGCGAGCAGGGGAAAGCTTTGCCGTTCATTATCCTTGTCAGAACCCTGACACAAAGTCTGACGACTCTTTCTTAACTTTTCTCTTTTCTTTCATTTTAACTTTTTAGAAAAGGACCTGATCTCATCTCTGATGTGTGGTCTGTGTTTTCATTAGCTGACTGAATGCAATAACGACAACAACAGACAAGGCCAAAATAACTCTGCAATTAAGTTCTTGAACAGCGAGGGGAACGAGTGGGAGGATCGAATGATGATTTGGCTACAAATCCCGTCTGTACTGGAAGTGAATTGGAGTATATGTATTCCAAGTGAGAATTAGCAGCCCACAAATTCTCCTTCATCCTCAGCTTCATTATTCTTTTCCTTCAAATCTTGCGTTTTTACCCCATTGTCTTATTTCTTTTTTTATCCCCTTCTTTTGTACCTCCTATTGTTTCCCCGCTCTCCACACTCCTTCTCTTTGTTAGTCGTCGAGCGCACACTTTTCCTCCCTCTTTGCCACAGGCTGTATTACTGTTGCGCCATGCACTCTTTTACCTCTCTCCCATGCGTGTCATTCCATCTCCTCTGTTACCAGCCAGCAACTCTGTCCAGATTTCAGTGAAGCAGCAGGTTCCAAAATACAGTATTTACCAGGACAAACACAAAATCAATACCCACCCAACGCAAACACAGCACACAGGCAGTTCTGCAGATCTGCCAATGACACTCACTCATGCCGTGCAACTGAGTTTAGTGATTAGAGAGCTGAAAAAAAAAACCACCCTTTATTTCTGTCAGAGCCATCAGAAATGCTTCACTCGTTTTACTCTAAACACAGTGTTTTCCTTTTAATACAAAGCTACATGACTGGTGATGTTTGTTTTATGGGGTTCTTGTTATTCAGTGCATTCAGAATCCAAGGGAAGCTGGCGGTGTAGTGCATAAATTGATCACTGATATTAACATATTAGAAGAGAGTAAAACTTTAGTGTCTCTGCAGGGCTATTTGATTTACATTTTTGTAATACAATATAAGAGTTGCTGTGAGATTATAGGTTAGAGTTTGTTTTAAGAGATGGGAGTATCTATTTGTTGCACCTATAGAAAGAAATGACTGAAGCATCCAGAATATCCGGAATTTCAACATGTAAAGGATGTTGAGGGTCCAGAGCAATCTGTGACCCTCAGTTGTTATGACAGCTTGAACATTTCCAGTTTGCTCCTGTTTTTCGAGAGCAAGTCTGTCAGAGCAAGAAATCTGAACAGATGCACTCAATAAGAGACAAAAGCAAAAAAAGCATTCATTATAATATTATTAAAAGTGTACTAACAGTGATAGCATTCAAGTAATTAAAACAAAATAAAATAAAGCCAGATGAAAGACGGAGTTTCCCCGATATACTGTCATGGTCATATCTAAGGTTTTGCATATCAGGACGTAATGCCAAATATGGCACTGTGCATTATAGCAAACATCCCCACTTTGGTCTTGTCTGTCCAAAAGACAATGTTTCAGAGGTTTTGTGGTTTGTTCAACTTTGCAAACCTAAGCTTTTCTGTCATGTTCTTTTAAGAAAAAGCGGCTTTCTCTGGTGATCCTTCAAAAAAAACTGTCACAGTTTAACATTTAACATGCAAACTGAGGCCTGAAGAGCCGGAGACGTAGCTCTTGGGTGTTTTGCAGTTTCTCTCAGCCTTGCACGGTCTGACCTTGGGGTTACTTTGCTAGGCAAGTGTTCAGAATATTTTCCACTTCTAAATAATCATCCTCACTGCAGAATGATGGACTTCAAATTGTTGGAAACGGTCTTATAACCCTTCCCAGATTGGCGGGTAGCAACAATTGCTTCTCTTAAAATCAGTGCTGATGTCTTTCCTCTGTTGTATTGTTTTAACAAACACTTGAATGCTCTGAGACCAGCAAACTGCCAAAGGTTCTGCTTTTATAGAAGTGCCCACACTCACTGACGATCGGTTAACCACGTGCTTTTGATTAGCAGCACCTAGCTGCTTCTAACCCTCATATTTCCTATGGAAGCAGTAATGATGTACTTTCTGTATTTTGGCTTATATTTTGTTAAATAAATATTTCAGTGTGACATGCCATGTTTTGTAGTTGATCTGAGGTCATATTAACCTCATTTTAGGGGTCAGATTATTTTTATGATGTTCTGAAAGGTAAAACCCTAAAACTGAAAGATTATTAGATCAAATAAGGAACAAGACGACATAAAAAGCGCATATTTGCAAAATATGAGTACCCATGACTGCAAGTCTAATGAGCCTTTAATGAGATTTATGCTGTTTTACTTATTTAACCCAAAGTTGCAAGTTTAAAAACTTCCATAGTCTTCTAAAAGCAGCAGCGTTTTCTGCTGTCTTCAACCAAACATTTTTTCCCCTGTAAAATTTAACTCAAGCCCCCTTGCTACCCTCACTGTTGCCTTCTCTGCATGCAACAGTCAATACTTCATTGATACTTCAGCTCCAGCATTGTGAAGCCAGAACATCCGTGGGGGCCCAGAGCGAATAAAATGTGCCTGTTTAGTGTTTCTCCAGCTGGGCTGATCTGAAGCGACAGAAATTTAACCAACAGCCAGAGTGTCTCTCAGGAGACAAGAGGCTACAGATGTCGGCAGCACCGCCATCGCTGCAGCTGTTGAAATTATCTGGATGAAAATGGCACTAATCTGCTACCCTTCATGGGGACTTCACACCGATTTGGGGACATAAAAGGAAATAACATGCATTCCTCTTCTCACAGAAGGAGGAATGATAGAAGAACGCAACACTGAGGAAGGTGAAAAGGGTAAAAATTGAGGGAGGCAGAGGAGGAGGGAGAACAGACATAAAAGCATGATCTCGCCTGCCGCTCCCAAAAAGGCAAACTGATTTCCCAAAATTGCTATATTGTTAGTTTTCCACCTGACGTGTGCTTGCACACGCTGGCAAATGCAGCTACACAAACCCACACACACCTCTCAGCATAAAAAACGAGAAGCTTTCAGACACACTCTCGTGGGAAAGCATGTCAACTAAATCATTTTTCTCATCACCTAAAACTGATTTTCCAGGCTGGTGTGCAAGCTGATGTAGCAAAATTTTCTACTGTAAGTAGGACACAAAGCTGAAGCCTGAACTCGATTCTTGGTGTTCTGTTACCTCAACGATCACATGGTTTGTTTGCACAACACGCACGATAGCTCATTTTTCATAATTATGCTTGAGGTGTATTATAAATCTTTCCATATTATCCTCTGCAACTCTTTACGTTCCTTTGGCTAAACAATCTGGTTGGATAGCTGATTATAACAGCTCACTGTCATGGTTCATCATCTTGACTAGACGCGGTATATTTCCTCACGTATAAAGCTGAAACTGCGAGCTGACACAGAAAATGATTTGACAGAAAATCTGGCCGCAAACATCAATAAATGCCAGGCATCACATATTTATGAATAATATTTAATCTCCCTAAACTCTGGAGCTATATGGTGTATTATTGCAAAATGTCATCTTGCTTTTCAATAGCTCATCAGACTGAATGGAGGAAGTGTGTCATCATGTATGCTTTCAATGGCTTTTTCCCAGAAGACCGCAGCTCTCCCTCTTTCTTTCTCTGTCTCTCTCGCTCTCAGGCTGGCTGACATTTAGACTGGAGTGAAGGCAGAAGAGGGAGAGGAAGTTAAAGAAAGGATTCTCCCCTGAAAAGGGACAGAAGGAGCCTTCTCTACCCTCGCAGGGCTCAACCCGGTCAACCCCATCTTAAATCAAAACGGCCGAAGCTCCTCTGTCATTCACAGGAGGGGCAATTTAAACCACAGGAGAAGCAGTGGGTCTTTGTTATGTATGCAAGAAACATTCAAAATAAATGGCAGCTTATGGGAAATTATACGCACTTGAAATATAAAGTACTCTGCATGACTGCGGCTTATCAAGATAAGAGACAGAGTGTTGTGTGATGTATTTCACACTAATTAATAAGTGGTGTTGTTTCGCAGTCCAGGCAGGCTGAAGCGTTTCCTGTTGTTTCGATAAATCACAGTAAAAAGTAAACAGCACATAACTATCATTCTACCGCTTTTCTTGGACCAAAACAGAGAAAAGTAAAGTAAAATCAAGAGGATCTTAATTAGATCCCAGTCATGCAGGCCTAGAGATCAGGAGGGAATTGCCTGGCAACCACTGGTTGCTAGGGAAAATGTGCATTCCCCAACCGGTTTCAAGTGGTTGCTGAAGGCCGCTAGCAGTCGGCTGAAATCTACGCTACGCCACAGTCACACATGCCTGTGTATGTATGTGTGTGTGATGGTAACCAGTTGCTAGGGAAAAATATGTATTCCCTGACTGATTTGTGGAGGCTGCAGGAGGTTGTTTATAGTTTCTGGGTAAAGTATTCTGCAAAAAGGCATATTGGGCTGTGCTGAAAACCTCCTTGTGATGGGTTTTGGTCACTAGCAGACTCCTATAGCCACTCACAGGTTTTCGGGGAAGCACCACATACATCTTTGTGACCAATCACACCTAGTAGCAACCAACAACTACTCACCAACCAGTCAGGGAACACACATTTTTCCCAAGTAACCAGAGGTTCCTGGGGGTCGCTAATTGGTCTTTAGGCCTGTGTGTGTGGTTTTAGGTGGCTCAGGTGCTGACACAGTTACTGTTAACACCCACAACACGGTGTTTCTAGCTATAAAGGCACATCTTCATTTCTTTGTTAGATGTTTTTCTATTCTGCCTACTAAGATGGCTAACTAAGGCCTCACATCCTTATCTCCACATGAGCTTGCTTATCTTAGCCGCTTCAGCCTCAGAAAACCAAATACCTGTTTTAGCCCTTGTCCTACCAACAAGCATAAAAACTAAAAAAAAAGAAAAGAAAAAAAGATCTGTGTGCATTGCAAGATGAAGTAATAGACTCTTAGTCAGGGTACTCCCTTTTGCTAGTTTGTTACCGTTTGGTTTAATCAAAATGTGATAAACAAAACCTGAAGACAACACTTTGATTACCGCACAAGAAAATAAAGGGGCACATTGTGAAAACAGACTGAATAAATCCTGAGATTTGCTTTTTAAATGTTTCAGATGTTTTTGAAAAGCCTGCAGTGGGTCTGCATGAAAACAAGATGCTTGGCACAAAAGTGCAAGAAGAAAAGAGACAGGGAGAGAGCTTAGAGCTCTGAAAAATTACACATGTAATCACCATACAAGCTCACATTTTTCAGACAAGTAGAGAAGAATAGCTTCAACAGAGTGGCTATTGAGGTGGGTTTCCTCTAATTGCAGTTCTGCAGCATGCCTATGGATAGAAATATGCTTTGTGGGAGCTTGAGGGTGACACATGAGCCTGAATGAGGATATCTCACATACATACTCCAAAATACAGAAAAATAGGAAGCTTAAAACAGGTACATTCTCATGAGAAAACACCAACAATCTTCCCATTGAAGATTTCAATAAGTTGATTCAGCAGTTTTCCAAAGACATCAAGTCCCCTATAGGCACATTACACTGCATATAAAGTGTGTGTAATGTACACGTGAAGGAAAGCCAGAAAGTTTTAACAGGGTTTTGGTTTGCACAGCCTTCAACCAGTATTGAGTCTTTCTCGCACAGCCACTCCTGCTAGCTTTCCTTCCATCCATCCATCTTTCTGTCTCACTGCATGCTCTCTCCCTCCTTCTTCTCATGCTTCACTCCTCACCCTTTTCTGCTTCACTCCCATCTTCCATCTTTCAGTGTCCTCCCTACATCCCTCCCTCCACAGCCAAGAGACATCCAGCTTCTCATAAGTCTTCATTAGAGCGTTCCCAGGGATCCACGGCTGCATCGTGTAACAGTGCAAAGTCCGACAGCAACCAGAGAGAGAGAGAACTGAGCCCCAGAGACAATTAGCTCAGCCTGGAAAATAACATCATACTCCAGTCCAAAGTCTCTGTGTGTGTGCTGGGTTCCGGCAGAAGGGCTGAAGCTGGCTTTGATTAGAGCCTCATATAGAAAACATGAAGAACTGACGCGCCCGAGCACTTAATGACATACAATCAGCACAAGAATGTGCCGATATTTCTGTGTTCACAATAGGACTCTTTTGAACACAGCAGAGGCAACACTACTACAAACGTTTCTTTCTCTAACTTATTAAGACTGACGTGCATTTAGGTCCATAGGTTTTTGGAGAACTATGCAATTTTTTTGTAGTTTTTCCTCTGCACACCACGATAGTGGATTTTAAATCAAACAATTAAAATGTGACTGAAGTGCAGACTTTTAGATTTAATTCAAGATATTTAACAAAGTACTGCATTTACTTTTTAGATAATAGAGCATTTTATATCTATAGTATGCTGTTTTCAGGAGCTCAAAAGTTATTGGACAAACTAACACGATTTTTTAATATTTGAATATTTTAAATATTGTTTTTCGTAATTGGATGAACATTTTTTGGACATCATCTTTACTGGAAACATCTTCAATTGCTGTTTGTTTGTGAGTCTCTTTGCCTTCAGCTTTGTCTTCAGTAACTGTAAAGCTATTGGGGTGAGATCAGGTGACTGACTTGGCCATTGAAGAATATCCCATTTTGCTGTGGGTCATTACCAATTTGCATGACTGCGGCTTATCAAGATAAGAGACAGAGTGTTGTGTGATGTATTTCACACTAATTAATAAGTGGTGTTGTTTCGCAGTCCAGGCAGGCTGAAGCTCCCATCTTTTCAGCGTTTCCTGTTGTTTCGATAAATCACAGTAAAAAGTAAACAGCACATAACTATCATTCTACCGCTTTTCTTGGACCAAAACAGAGAAAAGTAAAGTAAAATCAAGAGGATCTTAATTAGATCCCAGTCATGCAGGCCTAGAGATCAGGAGGGAATTGCCTGGCAACCACTGGTTGTTAGGGAAAATGTGCATTCCCCAACCGGTTTCAAGTGGTTGCTGAAGGCCGCTAGCAGTCGGCTGAAATCTACGCTACGCCACAGTCACACATGCCTGTGTATGTATGTGTGATGGTAACCAGTTGCTAGGGAAAAGTATGTATTCCCTGACTGATTTGTGGAGGCTGCAGGAGGTTGTTTATAGTTTCTGGGTAAAGTATTTTGCAAAGAGGCATTTTGGGCTGTGCTGAAAACCTCCTCGTGATGGGTTTTAGTCACTAGCAGACTCCTATAGCCACTCACAGGTTTTTGGGGCAGCACCACATACATCTTTGTGACTTTGTGAGTCTCTTTGCCTTCAGTAACTGTAAAGCATGCTGTATTGGGGTGAGATCAGGTGACTGACTTGGCCATTGAAGAATATCCCATTTCACATTTTGCTGTGGGTCATTACCAATTTGCTTTGTGCAGTGTCATCTAATCAGTTTTCAGCATTTGGCTGGATCTGAGCAGAGACCTTGTTTGAAACACTCTGTATTTTTACATTCATGAAGACAATTTTTTCGATACTAGAAAATTGTACATCTACCTTCTTGAGAGTTTTCTTGTCTTTGTTAGATTTATTGAAGGATTTTTCTTAACACTGGAAAGAATTCTGCAATCATCCACTTCAGTTATCTGCAAAGGTTCTCAGTCATCCAGGTCATCATAGTCTAAGGAGCTTGGAAAGACGTTTCACCTCTCATCTGAGAAGCTTCTTCTGTTAGAGGAAGCTTAGAACTGAAGAAGCTTCTCGGATGAGAGGTGAAACGTCTTCAAGAAACTTAAAGAAGTCCAGACGCTTTTCTTTCCAAGCTCCTTAGACATCCACTTGAGTTGTCTTCTGTGGACCTTCAGGTCTTTCGGTTGAGCTCATTAGTGCATTCACTTTTTTAAAATAATGTACTAGATTGTTGATTTGGCCATAGAGCCTATTTTGAAGCCTAATGATGCCCTCCATCCTTTGCATCTCCTTGGACCTTATTTGGTAGCTGCTGCCAATTTACCAGATTTTCAGAAAACCTCAAACTCTGACTCACTGAGGTTGAAGCTTATCCGAGATTTTAAATAGATGCACCTGTGGTATCATTTTGAAAATCCTACATCACTTCATTTTCAAGTTATCGCAATCACAAACATGGGCCTATGACACGCGCCCGCCCAGGGTAACGACAATATCGGTTGAAGGGTAAAGATGGATGTTAATGCAATCATTTTTTCAAAGTTTAGCTTGATTTTGTTAAAGTCACTTCAATCACATCTTGAATGTTTCATTTAAAACCCGCCATGATGTTGTATGAAGGCAAAAATTACAAAAAAAGTGGTGCCATGCTAAAAGCTGCTGCTTTTAGAGGTAGTGTAAGTCTATTTACAAGATTACCATTATAATGTTTTTGTCCCCTCACCTGCATGATCTAAAAGAAATCAGAACACTTCTTATAAGAAGAGCTTAAAGCCAGTAGAGTAAAAGCAGGTTCTCCCATCTATATTGCTTCATATTAGTGCAATATGTCATATAGGTATGACACATGAGAGCACGGCAGTGACCTATCAACACCCAAAGAGACCAAAGAGACACCAGACAAATAATTCCCTGTCACTTTGACAAGGCCTGCTGAGTGTGTGACTGTTAGACATGTTAGGAAGCATCAGGTGTCCTGAGGGGTAATTCCACAGACAGGAATAGAAGGAATGGGGAAATTCCATTGCAGACTCCATCACAGACAAGAAAAAAAACCCACATACACAATAAAACTGATTCGTTTTTCATTTTCAGAATGCCAACATCACCCACGGAGTTCCCCACCCTGCAGCAATGAAGGCCTCTTTTGTCATCAAAGATTATATGTGACCAAATCTGTTATTAATACTATGCTAATGTCATGGTTTTCACTCTTATCTGTGACCACCCTCTCATTCCACTGGTTTCATGTGCCTCGGCGTGTCTTTCCGCCAGCTGCTTTATTTCAGCATTTCACATTGAAATCCTGTTGTTTCTTTTGCAAACGTATCCACTTAACATCATCGTGGCTTTGTGCCTGCCTGTAATAACTACAATTACAGTAACTCCTCACAGTTGAATGATCTGAATACCAGTCAAGGTGCAGCTTACATCTATATCTGTCCAGATTCATTTATGTGAAGAAGCTTCTGAAGCAATAATAAAAGGCATTTATGTAAGCATAAGTTTGCTTATAACGGGTCACAAAGTTGAAAACATGTACACAAATGTTTTGCATGGTAAATGGACTGGTATTTATATAGTACTATTCTATTCTAACTGAGCATTCAAAGCAATACAAGCGCTTTCACCTAATCAAACACATTCATACTACTGCTTTTTTTTTCCAAATACAGAGGGAACTTGTCTAATAATCACACACTTAGATGAATACACGTGTTCAACTCAGGGTTCAGTATTTAGCCCAAGGATACTTTCCTTTCCACACTCCTCCAGCCTTTCATGCAGACTGGAGGACACAGGAAGCAAACCTCCGACCTTCCAATTAGTAGACGACCCACTTTACCTCCTGAGACCCAGCAGCTCCAGCTTAGCTTTTTAGCACAAGCCATCACAGTGGATGCCTAAAATTCAGTATTTGAAAGCAAATTGTGGTCACTGTCTTCCTCTTTGTCCTGGGTTCAGAACATTGTGATTAGTCAAGGTAACCTTTGACCTTTTGGATATAAAATATCCACCACTTTACAAGTTTATCCTACAAGAAATTTGATCGTAATTACCATATCCCACTAAAAAAAAATATATTTTATCAGGTCACACCTTATTCATTTATGTGTTAAAATGAAGTTTGAAGCACATTTTTAAAAAATGACTTAAAACTACTGAGAATGGAGATGGACAGACTGACAGCCCAGAAAACGAATGCCTTCTGTTATGGGCGCTGCCAGTAAGGTGGCATAAAAAAGATCCAAAAAAGGCAACTTTGTTGTTCTGTTTTACTTTTATGTGTCAAATAAAACTGATTTAAGGGTGTATTTGAAACCCATCTCCCGTAAATCCAGTAGTGGAACAGCTGAGCATAAACAAAGCACTGTAAAATATAAGCTACGGTTGGCTAACTAATAAACATAACCTTAATAAAACAACCAAAAAAAATCTAAGAAAAACAGAAAAAATACGACCCACCGTTTAACACCGTAAAGCTGCTCTGAAAATACAACATTTCTTCAACACAGTTTCCTGACCTCTTGGCAAGTCACTATTTAAGGTATACCTACAGGAGCCAAGAGCATTGTTTATTGTGTTTGCTTTTTGGTGCTGGTGATTACAATATCTAAAGGGGATTTTAAAAGGAGGCGTGGACAAAGAGAAGATTTTAGAAGACTCTAAAGTCCTAAATATATAATTCTCTGAATAAACATCAGTCCATAGATGCATACTGCATAACAATGAGAGGCAGAACACAAATAGCAGGAGTTTATACTTTGATACCTATAATCTGCCCACATTATTTCATGCAAACGGTCTGTCAACTAAAAGAGAAAAGCTGTAATTGCATTTCAGAGAACTAAAAACAGAGACTTTAACGTCTGAATAAAAGAGACAAGACTGTCATGTAGTTTATTAGGCCTTCTTTCATAACATCTATCCTAAGAAATCCACTGTGGAATGCACAGCAATGAGATTTTACAAACTGTCAAAAGACACGACTTTCCTCCTTATTTCTACCAGTCCTACAGGGTTTTAAAATGCATATAAGATCATATTACCTGCAAATATGAGAAGGATGAAAGCAAGAAGCTACACGATGAACACTTATATAGATTTTCTTCTTTTGTGAAAGCTGAGTTAAGAAGCTCTCAAGTAAATAACTAGAATTATTGTTTTCTTGAAGAATAATTCTAATGTGCTCTTCCAGTAACAGTTAATTATTGTCAATCATTTATACCATATATCATTTGTATGTGTGGCATCTATGTGTCTGACATTCCGAAAAAAAACCTGAGTCTCAATTGTTGTTGTGTCAGGCAGTTTAGCTTGCCTCAGACTTGAAGCATCTTCAACATCACTGGCATCATAGAGGAAGGTGCTCCAACCTAGACGAACCTCTGCCTGACAACTTTAACCTCAATTAAAGACACCGAAACTCCCTCCTTTCATGTTTTTGGTACTGTCATATACACTCACCAGAAACTTCATTCAACTGCTTGTTAATGCAAATATCTAATGAGCTAATGAAGTTGTAGCAACTTCATGCCTGTAGACATGGTGAAGATGAGCATGGTTGTTGGTGCCAGATTGAAAATTCCAGTAGACCAGCCAAACACAACTATCACTCTGGTGTACAGGGAATGGTCCAAAAAGAAAGAAAGAAAGAAAATATCCAGTGAGCAGCAGTTCTCTGGAAGAAAATACCCAGTTGATGTCAGAGGTCAGAGGAGAATGGTAGCTCAAATAATCACTTGCTACAACAACATGCGGGAAAAATCTCTGAATGCACAAACCGTCAAGCCTTGAATACTCGGGTACACCAGCAGAAGAGCACACCTGTCACTCCTGTCAGCTAAGAACAGGAAAGTGAACCTCAAAACATTTCAGACTGGTTTCTTGAACATGACAGTGAGTTCACTGCATTCAAGTGGCCTCCACAGTCACCAGATCTCAATCCAGTAGAGCAACTTTGGATGTGATGTTGGGTTGTGTGGAATGGGAGCGTCACATGATGGATGCGTAGCTGACAAATCTCCTGCAACTGTGCGATCCTGTCACATCAATACAGACAGATATTTCTGATTGTTTCCAGAAATATCTAGAAACAATATTTCTGGAAACAATAATTAAGACAGTTATGAAGGAAAAAGGAAATCCAACCTGGAACTAGCGAGTAATAAGTTGTACCTAATAAAGTGACCAGTGAGTGTACAATTACACACCGAGACCAGCTTATGCGGAGTACTACGTCATAACAAATATTTATCCATCTCCCAAAGAGATAAATTACTGGAGACTGACAATACCCAAACTCTCATAAGCAAAAGTGAGTATGCACCAGAGCATATTTCACACACAACACATAAGCACACCTCCGGTATCCACACGCAAGTGTCTAAATCACACAACCACTGACACACACCCACACACTGAGCAATCAGTGGTGCCAAGACAGACATCTCTCTCCTGCTGACATCCCCACACAAGACTGAAGATGAACCGCTGTCACACTGTCAAACCATCAAGAAGAGACAGAGGAAGACAGACAGGCAGGATAAGAGAAAAATCAAGAGTGCACTACAGAGAAGGGGAGAAATGCAAAGACTTCTTCCTGAGATAAAAATGACAAGCACAACAACAGTCTGTGATCTTCTGAGGGCAGTTAAGTCATGCTTGCTGTTTGATGTTTTGATGCTTAACGGGGACGCGCTAAAACAACAGCTGGCCTCACAGTCCCTACACAGGCTGCAGCAAGTGAAATAGTCCTGCTGTTTTAGGATGAATCACCTACTTGGTATCTGGAGAAAATGGTGTAGAATGCATACTAATGAATAACAGTGAGATGCACACTGGACCCCTCAAAATTGTGCATAACTAACACAAAAGCACACACAAACCTACATGTACAGGAATTAGGAAGATTATCTTTCCTTCTTACAGTGCTCAGACCTACTCCCCTAGTATATTTTATACTTTCTCCTTCACTTATCTCCAGCTACTTTAAAGGAAGAGTGACTCATTTCGATCAATCGGATTTTGGCCCAACTATGAATAACCTTGGTTCTGTCAAAAAAAATCTAACTTACCTCCGCCCGTTCAGTTCAATTTTCACCACAGCCAGCTATCAAATGGGTCCGTTCAATGAGATCACAAATCCCTCTCCATTTCACCCATGCAGATCTTTAGCCAGGCTTAGCGCAGGCTGTGTCTAGACCACATCAGGATTTTTCTGCAATGCTGAGATGATTTTTCCAGTTTTTTTTTTTCTTTCTTTTATAAATTCTAACAAAATTACTGCAATCAAAATCTGAAATTTAAAGATGATGTATGCATTGGAAAAATATCACTTCATATGCTGCACTGAGTGAAGAGAAAGTAAAACAAAACAAAACAAATCCCCCACACACAGGTAATTATTTCACACTGTCACACTTAGCTCAGGAAACGAGACTCGTATGTTAATCAGAGTGTTATGTGCTGCTGATGCAGGAGAGCGTTTCTTAATAATACATCATGTCTGAAATGTACACTTTCCTTTTCGTTTATGTAACAATGAATGATGCATTTCTTACACAGGAAACTGGAAGCATAAACATTACAGGCCCAAAAACATGTGCAGTTTCGCAATTATTTTTGACCAACATTTTTGCTGCTGTTTGTTTGCAAAAGTGTTGAGCCACCTCTCATTTCTTTATTTTGCTTCTAAGAAGCCAAATTTTGTATTTTTTCAAAATAGTCTAGAGCAGGAGTTTACTGGGCTTTCATGGACATTGGCTGCTTATTTCCAGTCCAGTTCTTGTATCTGACCATTCTGAGAGGAATAAGGGTTTTTTTGTGTGTTTGTTTTTTGTGTTAAGTCTTTTAACAATGACTTATGAATCATTCATGCATAAAAAAAGGCAGCCACCTCAAGGGATGAACCAGCGTTGTGTCTACACATGACAGACTTCTTAGCAAAGAACCAATTTTAAGTTGTATCTTCAGGCGCTTCGTTACTAACGGCCTGTTGCAAAAAGTGGTAATTTGTTCCAATTTCTTTAGCTGAATCTATGAAAAATTACAAAGATAACACAGTTTGACAGCCATAACATAATATTTTTGTACTAACAGGTTATTTCTAAAAAGCTATTAGCTCAATGTTTGGCATAACAGTATCTGAAAGTCATGTTCTGGAGAAATAGGGAGGAAAATGACCAAAGACCTGACACAGGAACTGAGAGATGTATCTGGCCCTTCAGTTGATCCATCTAGTGTTCACTGAAGCCAGTGAACAGAAATGGTCTCAGCGGGAGGGTGGCTGTCAAGAAGCCATTCTTAAGGTAGGGAGAAAAGGTTGAGATATGCCAAATTACACAAGAACTCGACTGAAAATCAGTGGCAACAGGTCTTACCGAGTGATGAATCAAAATGTGAAATATTTAGGTTAAATTGTCATCAATTTGTACAGAAGAGGTCAGGGGAGAGATAAAACAGTGAGAGTCTGCAGTCATCTGTAAAACATTGTGTGGGCTCTCTCCTGGTTTGGGGCAGCATTTCAGCCAGTGGTGTTGGAAAAAGTACCATCAGATTTTGGTCCACCATGCAATACCACTAGGAAAGCATCTGTCTGACAATGGCTTCATTTTTCACCATGTCCCTAAACACACTGTCAACGCAGGAAAAGCATACCTGCATTAAAAAAAACAACAACATAAAAACACACACACAAAGGAACACCATTAGTCATGGATTGGTCTCCCCAGAGGTTCAAGAAGCCTGCAGAACTATTCCTGAAGATTACTTTAAGACAAGAAATCTTGCCTAAGAGAGCTCAGGCTGTGCCTGATCATACCAAATCTTGACTTTCAAGCTCATAACATACTGTATTAAACTGCCCACAAATGTTTGGTTGTTGTTGCATCCTTCGACATTTGAGCACAATAAAATCCTGTATTTAGATTATTTATTTTTATATTGATGCAGCCCTTTAATCAGCCCTCTCCTCTGATGGATAAACAGTTTGCTTGTAATGGCAAAAACGCTTAGGTTAAAAGGGGTTGGACATTTCATTTTACAGCATTCACACCCAAAATTAGAGTGGACTGTGGTCAATTGTCCACAGCATTGCAGAGGTGAGGCAGGTGAGGCTGAGGCACCCAGCAGTGCTTCCGCACCCAGCAAGGGCAGTCTTAATGAATAGCGAGATAAATGATAAATGTGGCCATATGGTGGAGCCGGCTGGCCGAGACAGGGGTGCTAGCAAGCTAAACACGCACACACTCACACATCCTCAAATGTCTCGCTTGTTAATCCTTACCTAGAATTGAAGAGCCATCAAACTGCATAACTCAAGATAGCAGCAGGTAGGGGTTAAGGACCTCTAGGCTCTTTGGATAGATGGGGGTGTTACGGCCGACTGTGAAATCATCACCGCACTTCCTGTCAAAAAGTTTTACAGAAATTCGAGCGAGGACACAAACTGACTGCGCGTGAGGCAGACTGTCACTCAGCAGCAATGACTTTTTAATTACAAGCATTGTATGTGCCTCACTCATAAATGCAGGAAGTCTTCTCAATTTATATGTGCTTCTCTGGTGATTTGCTGTGTGTGTGTGTTTGTGTGTGTTAACTGAATCAAAGCAGATGAAGCCATATGCTGTCTGTCATACTTTGTAGGCAGTCACTTTCTTGTTTCCTCTCGTCTGCTGTATACAATACTCCTCTCTCATTACTATTCCGCACGCCACATGCTCATATAGTGTAGCTACACAAACACACACACGCACTAACTAGCCTACAGATACACCCACACAAACTTTATTCACACACATAAACTCAAACACAGTGAACAAGCCATTGTTCTCCTTTCACAGCAGATGCTATCTCTCTCTAATTGGCTCAGCAAAAACAAAGGAAGGGCCTTGGATGCCCCGCTGCAGCTATGCTCTTCCAGTCTACAGGGATGTCCTCTGCTGGACCAACACACATACAGGGTCCTTGGATATGGCTGACCTCTGCGCTGTGTAAAGAAGGCCAGTTTCTGATTACATGGCACAGTTTCAGGGTCTGTGATGAATCAGTAAGCAGGCAAGTACACTTCAGTTCAATGCACTTTTGAAACACAATATGAAAACACCCTGTGGGTTGCCAAGAATGCTCCAAACAATCGAGGTCCCCTGAACGCTACATGCAAATGGCGATTTGGAGGCTGAGCATCACATCACAGAATACGCAATGTTTGGTCAAGCCATTTTCTCATCAAGTGTGTTTGTCAAAATCCAGATCTCTTGCTCAGATCTCGCCCCAAAAAAGTTTACATCAGTCCTACCAGTGCAGCTTCACACATAGCTGATGGGCGATAAGCCTTCATTGCATGCAATGCACAGCTGTCAAACTTCCTCAGTGTTGTGAAACACAGAGAGAGACAGAGAGAGAAAAGAATAAGCAAGGTAGGTGTAATTTGTGTTGGTGCAGTTTAGTTCAGCACTGTGAAATATGACTGTACTGCTGGTATCATAGATCTTAACTTTAACTGCAGTAGTGCAGTGGTACTTGATGGGGTGTTATATAGCAGAGAAAAAGATCAGAGAGAGTGTACTGTGACCTACCATCCACACACGTTTCACTGGTGATTAATAATAGGTGAAATTGTTCTTTTTTGCCAAGAGACAAAGATGAATGTATTCTGCATGCCTTACTCTCTACTATTTCTATATCAGGCATAAAGACTGTAAAAGACAACTGATTAAGGGCCCAGCCTTCAGGCACATTACCTCCACAGATGCTGCCATTCGCTGTAATCACTCGAGTGCCTAACGCACGGGGACAAATGACAGAATAAAATCACAAGAAACGGCATCCCCTTCTGGCAGAAAGTGCGCATAGCAAGCAACTGCTGTTGCTTCAGACCTCGTGGTTTCATCAGTGCAGATTTATTGAGAGCAGATGTTTACATGAAAAACAGACATGAGAAGATCAGCCGACAACAAACCGCAACTGCAATCAAAAAGACACAGAGCAATAAAGCACCATGGCTCCTTTACAAGACGTTTTAAAGAGTGGGCTGCAGCAGCTGCAGCAACAGTTTGAAGAGGTTCAAAGTCCTGAGAGTTAGAAAAAATTATTAAGAAACAAACAACTGATTAATACTTGTGTTCTCCTGGTCTGGTATTTTTTTCACTCTTTTGTTGTTGTTGTTGTTGTTGTTTGTTTTCCCACCAATTACGTGGGCTGAAACATAAATAATTCATGCAGCACTTAAGGATGAAAACACAAGACTGATAAACAACAAAGCAACTTCAGTCATCACTAATTTAGCATCTGCTAAATGCTTTTTCACCACTTCTTATGCCACTCAGTCTGATTACAGGATGCGTTCGTTAGCATGTCTGCACATCGCATGTCCAAACAATCCACGATTAGATCCTGTCTTCTATTCCTCTTCCTAGCTTCAGTTGCTAATTTCAATTCAAGCTTTCTTCATGTTCCAGTGACTAATACAGCTTACAATCAAATGTAGAGCTAATTAGATTTTTCAAGTGACCATTATTTCTATAATATGTTGTCATAGAGCTGGTGCTTGCAAACATATCCCGAGTGCTCCAAACGAGGACTTAATTTGGGCACTGAACTAGCACATGCATAATAATGACCTTATTTGCATATATTATGTCAGTCTGTTTAGTATGTTAATGCTTGGTAAACTTCTGGGCTTAATCGTTCATCTGACATTCTAATTGGGAGTTTGTGAATTGGTTACATTGATGCTCTGACACTTTTTATTCTTCTGCCAGGTCTTGTTGGTTCGCGTTACAGCCAAACAGCCTCTAGTCCTTCTCGAGCACGCACAGAGCAATGGTTTCACCAGCTTCAGAATATATTTGACAAACTGCAGATTTTCATGTTTAATTCAATGTCAGCAAAGTGATGGTGCTTCTTTTGAAAGAAGTTATGAGGCCGGACTGGAATCCTAAAGCCCTCGACATTTTAGGGCATTTGACAAGATAATAAATGGCTGAAGCGTATTGTTCTGCAGGACACTGTGCTCTGGTTTGTCCGACGCAGTACGGTCAAACAATATATAATGACATGAGCTGTAACCTCGTTTGCTTCTGCAAGGATACTAAGGCAACTGTAAGGTAAAACATAGATGACACAAATATTTAAGAATACCCAAGTGAATAAACTAATTTTAACAATTATCTTTACAGCCCTTTCCCTTTTGAAATGAATACAATGATGTTAATATATTTTAATTTATTACAGACAAAAAGTAGTAAGTAGTAAAAGTAGTAAAACTCATCATAAATGTTTGTAAATGCTAGTTTCACCATGGATGAAAAACACGCAAAAATATGACTCTTAGATGTCCAAGAAAGGCAATGTAATATTTTATTTATAATACAGTACTTTGTTAAGCCAGCTGTACTAGTAAGCACAGTGAGCTATGAAACTTCACTGTAATAAAAGCACTCACAAGCTACACTACAGTATAAACAGGAAAGACACTGAACAGCCTAAAAGCTCCGTGTAATCAGAGAGCAGACCATGTCCTCCCCTCAGCTCTCATTCACAGCGTGTTGTTGCATACCGGGGAATATGTCCAGCACTATAATTAAATGCACCACAGTTGAATACAACAAGCAGAGGAACTACTAATAAAAGATATATATTTTTTAAACCAACAATAAATGGAAATTTATAAAGTCTAACAGAAAATATTTAGAAACATTTGTAACACTTTTCCTTAAAATAGTAAGTTTTCTTTATACCAGATCTTATATATGGCTTCAGAGATATATATAAGAGTAAACATGTGTTATGTTGTTTTTTTTCCTCTACTGCTGTCAGTCATGTGACCTTGATCAGCCTGCATAATGGACTCACAAAGTTGGAAGTCAGTCACGTGTCACCCTGGCATCCTCCTGCAGCAGCCTGTGAACTCAGCCTCTTCAGCTCCTGCCCGCTTGCCGCACTCTCAAACCTGAAGCCCTCTATGACCAAGGTCTCTCCGTCCTCCTCTATGCTGGCCTGACACTCCTGCTGATTCTGTCACAACAACAACAACAACATGCAGACTAGGCCATACTGTGCGCACTATGCCTCAGCACATAAAATAATAACAAGGTCATTTGTGCATCCTTTGTGCTTTGTTAACAGCTGCAATAGACAGAAGCTGCGCATTCATTTATGTGTTTTCTAGTGTGTGTGTGTGTGTGTGCGTGCGTGCGCACACTATTATATCTGTCCTGTGAGAAAAATTATTTATAGGGAGTCCTCACTCCTGCTAGCCGGGTTCCAGAGGTAGAAACCTGGAGCTCAAATTTTATTTTGTGAGACTGAACAGTCTCTCATGGATCGCTGGTCTTCTTGTTTCCTGAAACGACTGGGCCAATCGTTACATTTGTAGGTGGGGCTGAGGCTGGCAACACGTGCGGATGAAATTGATGCAGCTGTCAAGGCTGCTGTAAATCTACTCGCTCAAATAACAGCTCCTAAATCAGAACGACATGCATTAAAGATATTATATTATTATTCTTTTTCTGATTCTGCCCAGTGGTTCTGGCAAAAAGTTTTATTTATCGTCACCCCCTGTGGCACTTTGGGAAAGAGGTCAGGAGGGTCTAGTGCTTAGAGTGCATTGTTCATCCATGCTCATGATGGAAGACAATGTAAGAGATGTTCAGAGGCTAAGCCTAAAGTGAAACTAAATGGACTGAAACGGTTAACGTCTGTGTCAAATATATTTTATATTAATGGCAATTCAGATTCACTTTGCATATCCTTTTCTTGCAGCTAAGAAGGGAAATTAACTGGGTTGCTATGCAACTGTAGGGAACTCATAACCTGACCACTTCTGACCTTGTTATAGCAGAAGTATAGTATCAGCTTCATTAAGTACGATAGAGACAGGGGTAAATTAATTAAACAAATAAACCCATTTAAAAAAGAAAGACAGTGGGTTAGAAACAAAGAAGACAAACATTATGTAAACTCAGCTGGGTAAGTTCCCTCAAAGGAGTATGGTTGAGATTTGACAAATAAAAATACTTGATTCTGGGCTGACTGTGGTCTGCAGCACAGTCACATGGCTCATTCACTGTAAACATACCATTCTTTGCTGTCTCTGGTTGGAGAGGTCTAACGATGCACACCAACTGATCATCTCTTCAATGTCTCTCATAAGTAACTGAGCTTCTGACAACACTGTAATGACATTGATGCAAATACTCAATAACAGATACCACTACTAATACCCACAATGCTTTTACTAGTTGATTTTTAACATTTCACTTCGGAAGTCTTTCTAGTCTTACTGACCACTCAGAGTACTTTAGACTACAAGCCACATTTAATCATACAATCATGCACTGCTCTCTGTTCTATACACTTTAAGCATATTATCTGCCATTCACCTCTGTCTGATTTAGGCTCATCAATTTACCTGACACACAAGTCTTTGAACTGTGGGAGCAAGTTGGAGTATGTGAGGAAACCCACCCAGGAATAGGGATAACATTCAAACGCCACACAGAAAAAAAATGTAACTGTGTTAGCCTCAAATAAATGCTGATCTAATGGACAGCAAAGAAATCTTTATTTAAATCTAGTGGGCAAAATCAGGTCCAACATTACCCATGACTACAACCCCTGTAATAATGAGAAATCTAATTGTGAGATGTATTTATGATACCACGACCACTGAAGCAGTTACAAACAGCACTTGTGTTGCATTATGACAATTAAATGAATCTTGAGAACATTTTCTTCTCCGAATCACAAAAAAACAAATCTAAACAGATGTTTTTTTGAAAGCGAGTAAAAAATACTGCTAATATATGCAATTGCTGGGCTTACACTGACGTGTCTTTGCCATGGAGATCTCAGATTTCTCTTCACATGTCATGTCAGTGATCTTTGCAGCTTCTCTTACACTGCAAAAGACAACATAGCACTTTTAGGACATCTGTGATACAACTAAGCTGATACAGTGAATAGAACAAAATATACACTTTAATAGTTAATAGGATAATGCACAGTGGAGTATGCCCAACATCAGAAATCATGAAAACAAATTATCAGTTAGGAATAAATAAATAAATAAATGAATGGACTGGTACTTAAAAAGCACCTTTCTACTCAGTTGAACAATTCAAGTACTACTGCAAGTCTCATTCACCTAGTCACACACACATTCGTACACAAATTTTATATATGCCTAAGCACTTTATAACATTCACACACACACTCTGATGGATGCATCAGAGGTAACTTGGGGTTCAGTATCTTGCCCAAGGATACTTAAGCATGCGGGCTACAGAAATCAGGAATTGAGCCATCAGCTTTCCAATTGATAGATGGTGCGCTCTACCATCTGAGCCACAGCTGCCCACACAATATGTTGATGTCCTAGAAATTCTTATTTTAATCAAACACACACGTTTACATATTGCAGCCTACACATATACTGCTACTGGCTTTAGATAAAACTCATGAGGGCTAAACCAATGCTTCTCTCACTTCCCATAAAGCCAATTTCAATGTTTACTATGGACCTGTTTAAGGTTAAAACCTCTTGATCAGCTTAGCTTAGTCTTTCAGTATGCAGACTGACTAGATCTACTGCTTTAAAAGTATCATGTGAAGGGATTGTGAATATCAACCTGTTAAGGCTTATTATGTAAAACTTTTCATTAGCTGCGCTAAACCTATAGAGAATGACTAAGATTTAAGATACCTTCAGGACTATACTGGCAGAAAATGTAGGACATATTTTACACTAATGTTCTGACAATTTACAAATTCAATATCATTTAGTTGTCCTCTTTTATTTCTAAGTTACCATCAACTGCACTGACAAAATACAAACATCAGTAAGGACGGGCTGCTGGGCATAAGGGAATTGGTTTTTACTAGGTTAACTGCTTGTAAAGGCATCACTGTATAAAGAAGTAAAAATCGCTATAATTAAAAGAAATACCCACATATAAAAAAACATGATGTATGTCACAAACGAAAACTTAACAAAAAGTTATCAAGAAGCTGAGCAATAAGCTAATGGTAAGTGCTACATTAGCGCTAGCAGCTAATCAGCTTTAGGTACTGTGACAAAAAAAAGAAAGAAAAAAAGAACCAAACCTGTGCTTTGTTAACATCAAACATTTATTATTAGTATTATTACTATTTGATTTTCTTGCTTACCCGTTATATTTTGGAATTGTCACTGGAAGATAGTCCTCATTCAGGCAAGTGGCAACTAAGGGCTGCCACCTGTTAAGCCCGGACGTCCTGCAGTATAATGAGCAAAACTGGTTTGCATACACTCATTGGTTTGTCCCTCTCGCCACCTTAAATGCCCCGTATATCGACCGTTACCTGCAATGTCACTTTCTGACCAACAGATGGCACTCTTACAAATACCAAATCTGATTTGACCGCAATTGTATTAGACGAGTACTTGCGTTCCATACACTGTCCCGCATACGAGTGTGGAGTAATACGTGATTAGTGAAAATAAGGGGCCGTTTGTTTGGTCTGCGTAGTAGAATAAGATGGGTAAATGAAGCCTGTATTTACAGTATTTGTTTCCTTTTTGCTTATTCTTCAAAGGAAATGCCCTTGTGCCTTCTGTTATCATTTACTGTATTTGTCTTTATTGTTTTACATGAGGTATTGATTAAACTGAAAACCAACATTTTATGGTATTTTTGTTATAAGATTATGAATGAACGTTGCATATTTACGCTATGCCCAGCTGACTGTGCATTGTGCTATTTGATAGTTAAAGATTCGGCAACCCTAGCTATAACACTCGTGGTACTCGTGATATAATTGCCTGGTCACTATTACCTTTAAACATGGTTCAGGGCATTACTTGTTTTCTTGCCTGTTTCTTAAGTCATTCTTTAGCTTAACAAGTAGTGCCTGTACTCTTTTGTCCTTTTAACACAAAACACACACACAATAGAGAGCTAATTTTGAGGCAATATAAGGACCACAAGTAAAAATATGTGCCAAGTTTTAGCTTTATATATTAATACAGTGCCATGAACAGTGTTGGGGAGTAACGGAATACATGTACCGCCGTTACGTATTTAGAATACAAAATATGAGTAACTGTATTCCGTTACAGTTACCGTTTAAAAAGGTGGTATTCAGAATACAGTTACTTTGTTGAAATAAATGGATTACGGGCGGTACTTTCCTGTTTCATATTGTCGCTGGTCAGGATTATTTGGGTTTGTTTGACAGCTATGTTCTGTTGTTCCAGGCGGCAGCGTCACGGTTGCCATGGTTACAGGGTGACGCCTCTCTCTCTGCGTGTTTCCTGGGTGAGAGAGCGCTTTTTTTGTTGTTGTTGTTGTTGTTGTGCTAAGCTAAAAGGCAGAATGCTACAGGCATGGCCCTAAAGAATGTAGCCTCATGGGCAGTGTAGTCCGTGCTGCAGGGAGAATGGACTACCATACACGTTATGTGTCTGTGGAGGGAGAGAAAGGAAAAGTCCGAGCTGTCACGGAGCAAAAACGGGAGCTGGAAGCATGTAAATATAATAATAACCACTGCAGCCAAGAAGAGTGCCTGACGAGCCCATTTGTAAGTAAGCTATTAAGACTCATCTGTACACTGTGTTCGTGTTTTCCTCCGGAAAAAAAATAAGTTACGTTGGAGCAGCCTTTCACGCGCCTCTCTGTCTCTGGCAAGCAAAGTTGACCCAGACAACAAAGTAAAGCTATTTTTCGGCTACCAGCCCAACACGGAACACACTGTATTAGCCCGAGGTCCCTTTACTACGGTTCGGAGCCGCGGACCTTCAGTAACAGTAATAAATCACAGCAATAGTACATCACGTAGTTGTAAACAGCATGATAATATATTAAGTAATCCAAAGTATTCAGAATACGTTACTCTCATTGAGTAACGTAACGGAATACGTTACAGAATACATTTTGGGGCATGTATTCAGTATTCTGTAATGGAATACATTTTAAAAGTAACCTTCCCAACACTGGCCATGAAAAATATACTGTGACACTTACCTGTTTCAGATTATATATATTATATATTACATATTACAATAAAAGGTAACTGTAGCAAATACAAACCACATTTTTTAAAGAGTGATTTTTACAGAAGAGGATTAGAGCCACTGAAAAAAAAAGTGGGCAGGTCTTTTTTTCTTCTTTTCCAGAATTCTGAGACAAAACTCAGAATTCTAAGAAAAAGGTCAGAATTCTGAGTTTTGTCTCAGAATTCTGAAATTAAAGTCAGAATTCTGACTTTTTTCTTAGAATTCTGAGGTTTTTTTCTCAGAATTCTGACATTATTTTTTCAGAATTCTGAGAAAAAAAGTCAGAATTCTGACTTTTTTCTTAGAATTCTGACTTTTTTTTTCTCAGAATTCTGACATTAATTCCAGAATTCTGAGAAATAAAGTCAGAATTCTGAGGTTAAAGTCGGAATTCTGAGAAAAAAGTCAAATTTTTCATTTGCGTACATGCACAGACCACATGTGCATACTGTTGTGCACATAAACTCACAGATGTATATGACAACTCAAATTTGTGGCATTCAAATTTTAAACACGTAATACATTTGTACTTGAGCATCAGCACATGAACTGATGGCCAGACATTCTTCTTGGGGATTTTCTGGTAGAGAACAGAATTCATGCTTCCATTAATTACAGCAAGATGCCCAGGTCCTGAAGCAGCAAAGCACCTCTAGACCAAGCCCTAAATCTTAGTTTTTCAGATACTTAGTTGCAGCAAATACTTCATCATTTGCTGCTGGAGATTTTAGGAGGGGAGAGGAAGTGCCTTCAACCCTCGAGTGTGCTTGTGACATGTGGCATGTTTAGAGTTGCAGCGTTTTCATATGAGAAACCTGCAAGGTTGGAAATATAGAACATGAAGCAAATATTTACATTTTTATGGCAGAATTTATGAAGCGTGTGCTATGCATATATTGAGAAAAGGATAATGGGAGTTATGGTGATCGTAACAGTGTGTGAGAAAGTGCACACGCGTTTTAAGACTGTGCTTTTACTTTGAAAGGACTTAAGCAGCGGAGTGACTCCCGGAAGTTTTTGTTTTTCTCACCTGTCAGTTCAGTCGAGACACGGCAGCAGTGTCGAGCCTTGTCTGTTTGTTTTCTCCTTGAAACAGCTCTTGTTTTTTCCAAATTAAATGACAGTCCTATGTGGCCAGTCGATACCTAACTGAGGACAGCGTTTAACACGGTAACTGAAAGTCGAGAGTAAAAAATAATCGTCTCCTTTTTCTGCACCTAGCCAGAAGACGTTAGCCAAGCATAGCTAGCCGTTATCATCATAATATATCAATCATTTTGATGCGCGTAGCTGTCGATATATATTTATGTTTCTCTAAAGACCGTTGCTTAATTGTTGTGTTATTCTTATTGTAGGCTGTTTCACAACCGGACGTCAGGGTTGTTTGGCGTTTGTCAGCACTGTTCGCGGAAGCTAACGGCGTAACGTTAGCTTTGTATACAGGCGAAATTCATTGATTGTTTTCAGAACGATTATAGATGTTTGTTGCTGTCGCTTTGTGTGGAAGATTGTGTTTTTTCAGCTGAGATTAGCTTTTTAGCTGTTAGCTTTCCTGTTTTACATGGAGAAGTCTTAACGGAATTACGTCGCTCTTCTTGCCTTGTTTTGGATTCACGTCCACTTTCGTTTTTAAGTACTTGTTGTGGGTCGCTTTCGCTTTCATGCCGACTGTCGTCAAAGTCATCAGTTTTCCTTTTTCTCTCTCTCTATTTCTCCGTTTCTATTAATCTCCGCGGGTCTAGCAAACTGTTCGGTAACTCTGCTTAAACTTATTTTTCTAAAGGCTTAGGCCTTTAGTGATAAAAACTTGGCTCCTGTGTGTTTGCTGCATCATTGCATGCTGACATCATCAAGAAGCTGCACCGTCTGTGAAACCGAGCTACTCCGAGCAGAAATTATCCAGGAGGGTGTGGGGGATATGTCAAGTAGCTTTACCGAAACACTCATATCGTTCCTGGAAGTCAGCTCTGCTGGCATTTCCTTTAACAAAGGCATTCAAGGCAGTGTGAGATATTTCTTTGTAAATGTGCAGAATTAAAGTTTCTTTTTGAGAAATTCTTTTTCAGCCTCGCATTCAAACCCATAGGCCAGGAACTTGATGTACACAATGTTAGGTACATGTTAAGGAAATCACACATTGCAAATTGCATTTTTGGGGGGGTAGCTCTTTTGTAGACTATTACAGATCTGACTCCTTCTTTATTGTTCAGTGTTGGTAATTGAAGAGGACCTACCTTCCAAGTACATTCGTCCCTGGTGTTAAATCAAAATCATGTAATTCCAGTGTCAAGTGCCCAAGTGTAATAGGAAGCACCAGCACAAAAATTGCATGAAATGTGTGAACGAACTGATTTTGCATGGCAAAATAAACTGAAATGTTTTGCTAATGCTGCTAAAAACCACTTGTTGTCTTTAGGGGTTTTCTGACGTCAACCTCTGGCGGGGCTTTCTTCTTTTGTGAAACTGTGGTTTAAAAAGACCATTGACTGTTAGGAGAATTCTACTTACAGACATTAAATGCCTTATGAATGAATAGAACAAGTTGACAGTGTAGACTGTTGGTTGGATAATATAGAAAATATTTATTTCTTAATATGATAATAAATCTAATATAGTTTGACTTTGTTTTTCTTCACACAAATATAGGATATTTAAAGAAGTTCTTCATGTATCCCCCAGGTCTTCTATCTGCCTCAGAATATGGCCTGTGTAGGTATGGATTCCCCAGCAGTGGATGATGACATTTGCATCCTTAAACATGAGACAGCCTACACCACTGCTGCTGAGAGTCCTGTGTCGGTGTGTGCCGGTGACGAATCGGTCGCCTCCCACTTTGCCCTGGTCACGGCATACGAGGACATCAAAAAGAGGCTGAGAGAGACAGAGCGAGACAATGCCCTGCTGAAGAAGAGAGTGAAGCAGCTTGAAGACAAGGTATAGATGGAAGAGTAGAGTAGGAAAGAGTAGGAGGATGGCACAACAAAGGGAAGATGGGGATAGAAAAGAGAGAGAGAGGGACAAAGTTTAAGAACATAGAGCTTATCATGCTGTCTAAACAACCAGAGAGCAATGTTTACAAAGGGTGACCTGTGAACAAAGATGAATGATTTTTCTATTGTGCACGACTTCAGAATGATGGACAAACACAAAATACTTAGAGTTTAGAAAAGTCAGAAAATTTAGCACCTCACTGCAAAAAAAAAAAAAAAAGTGTATGCATGTCAGCATCATTAATATTGTTGGTCTGTTGTCAAAACAGAAAAAAAAAAAACCCAACAATGAGAAATAAATGTGCTGTGTTTAAAAAAGAAAGGAGGTCTGGAGAAGTGTGTCTTTGGTAAACACTGTGCTCATATTCAGCAGAGAAGAAGGCTCTTGAAATTGGAATTAAGAACAAAGGATCCAGTAAAACGGATATAATGAGAGAGAGAGTTATTTGAACAGCAAAGGTCTTAATACCAATTGCAGACCGAAGCGAAAGTTGGGCACAACATGTGGGCAGAGCACGAGCTTGTTTGTTTAATATCTGTCAGTTTTAGTTTTATGTGCTGCAGCACTTGGTCCATCAAGATAGGATGTGGTGAGAGGAAAGTGACTTCCTACCGCAAGATTTTAAATTGAACAGTTTTTTTTCTCCTCTGCTTTCTTCTCTGTTATTTCTTCTTTCACCACTGTAGCTTTTCAGGCCAGATGCTCATTCATCAGAGGGGCCCCAGTACGTGAACAAGGCCTTCAGTGCTTACCGAGGTATCTATATAGAGAAGGAAGACCTGCAGATGGAGCTTAACAAACTGGTGCGTTTTACTGATTAATCTGAACATCTCATAAACTAACAGTGTAGCCAAGCTTAAAGGCTTAATGTGTTCCAAACCTGACAGTAGCTTATTTTCAAGTATAAGGATAATAAAGAGAGTTTGGTTTTTTTTGCCCACCTGGGACTGCAAAAGTAAGAGTTTGGAACATTGTTTTAAATACACTGACTCTGCCTTCATGCTCTTTGGCTCACTGTCTGTTTTGTTTTTTTTCCTCCGTCAGAAAAGGGAGTCGAGTGAGAGAGAAAGGATTCTGATGGAGCAGCTTCACACCAAAGAGGTGGAGCTGCTTCAGCTGAGGACAGAAATGGACACCAGCCAAGGTACAGGTAGAGTACACAGGCCTGCTGTCTCTGAACTGTTCAGTGGAAATGGTTCTGTCCTCTGATGAAACAGATAGTGGACATTTAGAGCACATGAGATTTGGATGAAATACAAGGAAAAGACTCCTGTTCCTGAATTTTAATTATATTAAATTCAAGGACTGAAATTGTTTGATAATTAGCTATGTCGGACAATCGAAGTAATAATCTACTCTTTAAAATATGTCCATCCATCAATTTTCATGAGTTAAGCCACGGTAGCAATAGAGTATTTCAGCTAGTTCAGACGTCCCTCTCCTGCCACATGTTTTCAAACCATAGAAGCTATATTATCTCTTCTATGAGCTCTTGGTCTACCTTGGGATCACCTACTAGTTGGGTGTGCCCATTATACCTCCAAGCGACAACCTGATGAGAAGTTTGAAAAATCTCAGCTGGCACCTGTTTGAAGTGGAGTTGCAGATACTCTAGTCTGTTCTCGATCTGGATGTCTCACCTGCTTAACCAGCCACCCTTCAGAGGAAAGTAACTTCTTTTATTCTGTAACGGAAGCTTGCGGCCATTAAAGCGCATTAACAGTCATTCATGTTCCAGCATCCCCTGCATTACATCTGACACAGCACCAGCGCTTCTGTCAATCCATTTTATGCTCAGTCATGAACATGGCATGGTTCTCAGATTCTTTACTCAAACACCAGTTGTTTTGGTAGCCTCTTATTCTACCCACTTCACACTGAAAACCATTGCAGGCAATGTTGAAGGTCTGACGAAACCAGCAAAATCGTATCATTTTCAAATAACAAGAACTAATTGTAATATCCCAAAGGGTACACTTACATCCTCCTAGAGCTGAGAGGGCCCCTTGACATCCAGAATGTGATTAGTAACAGAGTAAAAAATACATTTATTTCAACACTTTTATCTAATACAGTACTGGAAGAATAAATAGTGTCATATAGTCAGTAGGGGAAAAAATCCAGCAACCTGATTTAAATGATATGATAACATTTTTGTATTGCAATACTCTAAGTACATTTGGCATTTTTGTGGTTATATATAACATATATGTTGATTTAAGTACAACTTAAATACAGGACAGGCTTGAGTATTTTGACTCATGTGCCATTCTCCTTTACTTCCATACTGTCTAATTCCTCGACTTCAGAATCAGGTTTTCCTAAAATATTTCCATTAGGCTTTTCTATTAAAATGTAAATGTAAAATTTGGCTCTATGATTAAACTGATGTTGAAATATTTGGTCGGTAAAAGTGTAAAAGTCAGTGTCTTTAATTAATTATGCCTTTTGTACCATTTGTAACACAAATTCCATCTGTTTTTCTGCGTGCTTGTCCACAGTGATGAAGAGCCTGAACAGCTCTCAGGACTCCTGGCCGGTGGAAAGGCTCAACACTGAGCTAAAGATCCACAAACTGCAGGAAGAGCTGGAGAGGGTGACACTGGAGAACAATCGGCTACTAGAGAGAAGTGCGGTGAGTGAAACAGGGGAAGAAAGAGTTTCAGAGAACAGGATAGACGGAGGGGGGACTTGAGATGAGAGACGCTCTTCTGGCATAACAAAAGGAGGAGAAATCGGTAGAGGTGTTAGCGCAGAGGGAGACAGGGTGACACAGTAGTGAAGACGAAGCCAGGGTGGGTATGCTACATCTTTAACAGTTGGGAGATGAACTCTTAAAAGACAGACGGACATAGGTGTGAGTTGTTGTGGAGTGGAGGATGCAGATTTGTTTGTTTTTTGGGGGGGAGGGTTGTCAGAAACAACCAAGAGACTGCACCTCCACTCTCTGTTTTGCATAACTTAACTCTGTTTTAGGGGGAGCCGCATGGCCTTAACGGACCAGACTTGGACCAGACCTGTGATGCAAAGTATAATGCAAGGTATAGTGTTTTATGAATATCATTAAAAAGTGCCCAACCATAATTTCTATAATCTTTAGTTACAAAGCAACTGTCAATAGATGGGAAGTCTTGCCTAAAGCACAGCCTTATGCAAAAAATCAGTTTTAAATGATCCGCCCTGATGAAACTACAGAGAATCAGGTAGGAACACTGTTTACACGAAACTACAGAATATACTGTTTTTATGTCTTTGCTTTGAAAGCTAAAGCTTGTGAATGCAGTGCTCTGTATGGCCACAGTTTCAATTGTACTTGTCCTGTTTGGCCACTAGAGGAGGGTGCAGCGTTATGAATCTGCTCATCATAGACTGCATGCATGTCTGCAGTATGATGTGTAGATAACCTCAAAATTATATGAAGAGCTAGACCCTAAACTTGGGTGCTCAACACAAGTCAAATTTAAGTCCAGAATTTTGACATGCATAACGTCTGTATGGAATTCATTTTGTTAACATTTATTAAAAAAGAAAATTTTATAATTTGTCTACCTTTTTAATTATTTTAAGCACCATAAAAACCTGTAGTTTTTCCGCCATAGGCTTTCTGTTCATGTTTTTTGCTGTGTGAGGCGGGTGTTAGGTCTCAAAACAAGTGCCGATAGATTTTGCATCTTTATAAAAGGTGTGGATGAGACTGTTTTGTAGATGTTGCCATCCTTAAATACATCAATGTTTTTATTTATTTTTTCTTGTTGTTTGTAATACAGATAAGGTTACTGGCTGATTAAACATCAAATCGACCAATACTGTCTGAAGCAGTTCTGTTGTTGTTTTTCCTCTTAAGTATTGTCTGACTGTATTCAGTGATATTAATTGTGTCAGCAAAGAAGCACATGATCACCTTAGTATGTCTATAATTTATTTAATAAATTAATCTTATATGTACATTTAATCCACTAATTTTGACTAAAATTGACATGATGGGTGCCATTTTGACATTGTGAAATTTCAGTGAACAGGTGAATTTGACTTCAGGATAAGATTCTTCTAAATTATTTCCTTTTCCTGAGCGTACTCTATAGCTGCTCATGATATTTACCACAAGATCCTGTCTGACAGTTGGGTGTTTCTAACACCAGCTTTGAGGAAACTTGCATTTAAGTGAAATGCTTTGTTTATTGTGTAGGGAGAAGAGCATGCAGCAGACATACAAAGCTCTGTGTTCTGAGGTCGGCCGTCTCCATTCAGAGCTGAAGCACCAAACAGGCCTGATTAGGAAACTCAGGCCACTGATCAGTGAGACGCGACAAGGTGAGGCACATCTGCAGAAATGTGAGTGAGCTCAGGATTGCGCCACAGTTGGTATCTGAATACAAATCATCCCATGCTTAATGTCTGTTTCAGTGTGTGTGATAATCAGCTGTGCGCCACTGCGTCCTTTTCACCCAACCTCAGCTCCTGTACAGTGAGGAGTCTCCTTTATAGCATTAATGCATTGTCATGTAGGTCACCACCTAAATGAACCTCCTAAAACCAACCATAAAAAATGTATTCAGTCTCTTCATGTCTTAACCCTAAAAATAATTGACATTTATATCATTCCCTTCAGAAACCAGGCAATACTTTTTGTTTGTTTTATTTGACATTTTCTTAAATATTTATCCTGTTCTTATCATGTTTCATTTTATCCCAATATTTATATATTTTATTTAAGCTTTTGCATTTGATCTGCTTTACATCTGATTCAACCTCAGTGTGTTTTTCATTCTTTTCCCCATGCCATTATATTAGCAAAGCAGAGTCCACCTCCCATAGAGGGCCCTTAAATAGAAAAACTCAAACCCTACATTGTTGTTGTACGTCACATCTGCACACACATGCAGTTCTTACCCAAGCCCCTTAAAAAAGCTTGCAACTTATTAAAGAAGCGAGGACAAATGATGAAAGATTAAGAAAACAAATTGCAACAATTGTATGTAGATGTAACTACAGAGTTAATTAATAGAGAGACAAACACATTTAGCTGATCTAACACTGTTAATGAGCACTTGAAGTAATTACAACAGGGAAACTAATGAACTGCTTCTGTTCAGTAACGGGAGTGTTTTTTTCCCCCTCCCAAGAAGTTTTCTCCTCCTGCTTCTTTTTGCAGTTTGTATAAGAGTGTGATAAGACTGTGGATATTATCAAAGTCCTCCAACACTTTGATAAAGGACATCATGAAATGGTCTATCCTTCCATTCCCCTCCCTCTGTGATGATGTATGCTACCCTAGGAGGGATTACCTCTGTTGTCGATTCCCTCGGAGTGTCAGAAGAGGAGACCAGGAGGTGAAAATTAGAACGAAATATGGCAAGAAAATAAATCTTGCCCTATTTATTCCACTGAATAAGAGGGTAATCCTGTAACTTAGATGAAGCAGATGGAGTGAAATGAGGAAAGCAGGAGCGGCAAAAGAAATGGAGCGGGGTAGAGGGAGGAGGGGGGTGTGCTATGTATTTATTCAGTCATACTGTGTATCTGTATTCTTCTAATGTTCCTCCTTTGGAATCACTTTTATTCAAATCCTAGACTCAGGAGACCATCTCTTGGAAGCATAGCAGGGAGGGATGGATGGATAGATGTGTGGATGGAGAGAGGTATGGAAAAAAAAAAAGCAGGAGCAGATACTCTCATTTAAACTTTATTATTCGCTCAAGATGATGATTTGAAAGCAAAGCAATGATGTGTCTGTGTGAGATTAGGACATGTGATTTGTGTAAGGATATGCTTTGTATGAAATGAAAGAAAATGTGTTTGTGCGTTCAGGTCTGTTTAGGTTTTGTTCTCGAGGACAAAATCTAATTATTGCTTCTGTTATTTACTGATTCCCAAGCGGTGACTTTTACAAGGTGCAAAGGTTTCATTGTGGAACTCGCCGCCTGCTGCACAGGGTGCGATTTTTACTCCGGTTATGTTTTTACACTGAGGTCTATTATACAGTTAGAGATCAGAGCTTAGTTTTTTTTTTAACCGCTTTAGAAACCAAAGTTTAATCCACTTGTTAAAAAAAAAGAAAAGAAATACAGACTTGTTATCTCAGTGCTAAATTTAAAAAAAAAAAAAAAAAAAGACATGTTTAGCTGGGTGAGGAAAGAGCATTTCATTTGTGCTGCCGACATCATTTAGTTAAAATGACAGAAAACACGCTATTTTTATTTGCTAAAGAAATTCATTAAAACAACCACCTTTACTGTCTAGTAAAACTGCTAATAAGCGCAATAATTTATTTATTTTTTTAAAGTTCCCAGATTTACTAAAATAAACCATCTTGGAGTCATGCAGGGTTTTGCAAATTTATAGCATTCAGCCAAAAATCACCACTTAAGATCTGTCAGATCGGTTAATCTTTATTTAATATTTCCAACGTCATGGAAGGCTCGCCATTCTAAATATTAAGAACCATTGGTCTAAGTGACATATCGCATGTAAACATGTATAATGTGAAGGCAGGCAGCATTTGTTTATTCGTTATGTAAGGATTTCAGTACCTGGCGGTGATGACTGAAAGCTAGTAGTGTCGCTAAATCAACAGTGAACTTTGTTACTGAAGTATCACCAAAATGATAGAAAAGGTAATTAAATCAATTGCCACTAATATCTGTGCTTCTTTTATGGACATTGCCACAATCCATGCAGTGATTGTCTGTGCAGGTCTCACTAGATAAATGCAGTTTTGTGCAACCACATCTAACGTTTGATTGTCTTTTACCCTCGTTTTTCCTCATCCTTTTTTTTCTTGCACCCACCCTCCTCTCTTCCTGCAGCTGCCTCAACAGTTCCCGTCCAGTGTCTGGACGACGTGGAAAAGAACAACCACCCCCCAGTTCCTCGGCCATCAGTGCCTCGTCCCCCCAGCGCCCCCCCACTGCCCTCATGCTCTGGCCGCCCCTGCCCCCCCACCGGCTGCCCCTCAGGCACCCTGCTGCCAGATAGTCTGAGGGAGGAATGCTGGTACAACGGCCCCTGGCCCCACCAGAGTTGTACGGGAGAGGGTCTGGTTGGGAGCGACGCCTGCTCCGTTGTACTGCCCCCGCCTCCCCTGAACCAGGCCTCTCTGGATGACAGTTCACGATCCTTCCCCAGTCCCCCAAAGCCCAGTGACGCCATGTTCTGGGAGGGACACTCCGCTGCGTCCAACTCCTCGTCCTCAATGGGAAACTGCAGCCCCAGGAGCCCTCCCCATACAGATTGGGCCAAGCCTTATTAAGAAGTACAGTGGGAGAACAGATGATTAATAATTTATTGGAAGATAAATAAATGGTAGAAATTTGATGGAACGTAAACAAATGGAACAATGACTAAACTCTCCAACCCTGCCACATAGCTACCACCTTACCTGCCTTAACGTGATAAGACCACTTTTGTGGGGCGGATGAGACTGGACCTCCTGGTTGTGGGAACTAAACGAGGCCAGATGAGGCCTTTTTCTTTTTTTTTGAGGTAAAGACTTTAAACTCATTAATCTGCCATCTCTGCTCACCGCATCGGTGAACATTTCTGACTTTGCAGAGAAAAAGTTGATGAGAAATCCTCAACAGAATAGTTCGTCCATGTTTGTGTCCTTGTATGCGCATGCATAACTGTGTGCAAGTATGCATACAAGCAGTTTAATTTGTGTGTGAGCACATGCGCGTGCGTGCGTGTGTATATTCACATTCAACAGTGTGCCTGTATCTGTATTTCATCATAGGGCCTCTTCCACCATAAACTGTGGCTGTTGATCACTGGAGCCACAGCATAGTGCTAGAATTTGTATAACTGTACTTCCTCCAATACAAGTCTTTTTACATTTGATCACTGTAAATTACAGAAGGTATGTAGTTCCATGTTTGTCTAATGGTCATGTGAAGGAGATGTGTTGGTAGGAGGAGTTGATGTGTTTGTTTTTGTACGGTGAAGACAGACATACATACACTGACTGTAGGATAATTACAGGTTTTGGCTCCAAATTTGAAATGCTAATTAAGTTTTCTTTTTACTGAAGCCCTTGTGGATTAATATCAAAGTAATCTACCCATGCTTACTGAATCCGCCTTTCCTTTTTTGGGGAATTTGCCTACTTACTTTATCTAAACATAAGATCTTAATCTAATAAAAGGTATTGCTTTCTTAACTATGACCCCATCATAGGTGACAGAGAAGGTTCAATGATTTCTCATAACCTTCACAACTCAAGTCTGTCTGGTATCTGACAACACCATCTATTGTGTTGCTTTCTTTTTTCACCTCTGAAGTGACATGTAGATGTAAGGCTGTGAATTGCTGGTTTCTTAGCACGCCATTTATTTTGAAGGACTCGCGGAATGCGCCGCATACACTAGGCACACATCATTTTGAACATTAGAAAATGTGAACTATGCACTGTGCTGATTGTTAATCCTGCTGTTTAGCACTGAGGGTAGTCTCTCACTGGTCTCCCAAGAGTGAAAAAGTAAAAACTAAGGGCACTGAATGATTTTTAGACCAAATAAACAGAAGAAACCGAGAGAAAAATGTGCATATCTGTATAAATGTATATGGTGGGCTTCAGTACTCTGCCAAACATGGTTATACACTCCAAAACATAGCTTTTGCTTTTTCTCCCCCAAGATGCCTGATATGTCTAAGAGCTACCTGTGCTGGGGGCAACACAATAATATAATAACCTGATTAAATATGAGATGTGACTTAACAAATAGGTGCACAAAGCACAAAGGCCCATGGGTAAGTTTCTTTGTTTTAGTTTTTTCTTATCTGTATCATGACTGTGGTCTTTTGTTCTTAATTTCTAAGAAATGTTATTTTACAGCAGTAGTTTCATACTTCTGTAAACAATTTGCAAACCAAAATGCAATGTACAGTAGATATGGATTATATTTTAGATTTACTGCACTTCCAACTGTTTGTAAATGTGATCGAATAAATGAATGAAAGGAATCGACACCGTGAGGTTGCGCTGTTTTCATTTCAAGCATGACGTTATGTGGTTTAAAACTGAACACATAAAGCTACAATGGTGAAATCAGTTTTTAAAGCTAAACATCTGCAAAGGGACAGCAAGCCCTTTTCGTTACCACAAAGCCTAAATGATGAATTGACACATCCATGTTAAAAGAAAAAAGGTTTTGTTTTTTTCTAAATTATCTTAAATTTGAAATCCTGCATCACAATTTCAAACAAAATTTTAGTTTCTAGAGACTAAATTTTTCCTGTAGAGGTGTGGAGGGGAAAAAATGTTAAAAAATAATAGAATTTTACACCGTCAACCTTAATCCCAGGCTATTGTCATGTTAAACATGGTCATGTTTGTAATGTAATTAGTACGTAAGCAGTTCTAGATCATACACAATACATGCTTATGCTGGTTGCTAACGATAAATTGGTTCTTCTTATAACCATAACAAAAAAATTATTAATGAAAAAAAAAGTATGCCTTAAACTTAATTTAGCCAGTGGAGGTAAAAGTCCTGAAGATGTAAAAGAACATAAACTGAGTCAGCTGTAGCTTTTTTTTTTTTTTTTACAATTTTTACAGTTAGTCTGGTTGTCCTATTGGTCCTGCTTTCGAATGCACTAAATAAACAAATTTTCATTTTACTGCTGAAAAATGCAAACCATCATAAAAACACATCTTTTAAGTCTGACAGAGTTAAGCAGATATTAAACCTTTAATCAGAAACATTTCATGTTGACTGTCCTTGACATGTAAAATTCACTTTACTGCTTTCAAAATATTTATTATTTGCAACAATCACATGATCACACAAGGTTTTATTATTACCTCCAAGTTAGTGTACAAATCCCTTTGATTTCCATTACTTTTTTTTTTAAATCAAATCCTTTGTAAGTTAATACACAACAACTTCTGCAGGTGAATTTCAAAGCTGTGGGTCCAGCCAAAGGCAACTGAGCAGATTCGTCACTCGTGCCGTCACTGCAGGAGCAATAGACACATGTTCAAGTGGTTCAACAGGTGCAAAGCATCCCTCAGTTTACAGCTGCGCACCATGTGCTGCCCTGCACTGAAACTCTTCCAGGTGGCTACTATATCATGGTACATTCACATATTTGTGACATTCTGATCACTCTTTATGATCCAAATAATTTCACTCACCTTTTCCCCATGCATAAGCATGTAGCTTTACAAGAAATACAACCACTTGTCCATAGCACTGCCACGTATCCTGCAGTTCTGGGTAGAGTGCAAGTCTGTGTACACTTTAAAAATAAAGCTTGTTGTGTTGTTTTTTTACATGCTAGTCGGAAGTTTTTGTTTCGTGTTCTTGGCTGGAATCCCCGTCCTCTCAAATTCCAGCTTCTCTCGAATGTACTCCTGCTTGCACTCTTCGAAAAACGCGGGGTCCTGGTAGCTGGTGGAACACAAAAGGTAGACCTTCATCACTGATGGCGACCGGAAGGTTTTGAGATTACTAAGACTTTACAGGCGGCAATTCAGAGACTCAACAGGGGTGGGAGAGAGTAGGCAAGCGTGTGTAAAAGCTACTGGCGTGATTCTGTTATAACACATGGGGAGCCACCTTTCTATATGAGTGTCGTCGCACAATACTCACTGTCGTGTCAGACATTCCTTCAGGGCTGCGTTCTCCTCTCGACACTTAAACACCATGAAGAAACCAGATTCTTTACAGCAGTGACTGAAGGCTGGAGGGAGGGGGAGAGGAGTGTAGAAGTCAGAAAGGACAAATGAACAAAAGAAAAAGGGAAACTGGCTCAATGCGTACAGTAACCTCAAACAAAAATCACAATTAAGAGCCTGCCTTTTTACCACAAACAAGAAAACGAATAGCTACGAGCAAACCAAGACGGGTCCCATCTCCACGAGAAGGAACCCAGTCAGAAGTCACCCTGCCAAGCCTCTTATCAAACCGAAACCCATGTTTCCTTGTTCATATGAGGACTGAACTTAACCGTACTATCCACAGAGTGGTTATATCTGTGGTCGCACTGTTCCCACATTAGCCCTGTAACAGTCATCCCACCATCCTCAAATATACACACGTCTATGCCCCCAAGAATTAAATATAGGTAATGCTACACTGAACACGGTGCCCAGTGAGGCCTGGAGATAGACATGGTTATTTACAATAACGGAACAAGTAAATGGAGCTTTTCCAGAAATCATAGACTAGATATTATCAGAAATGTTAAGTTTAAGAATTGCTGTTTTACTAGATGCGTTCAACCTTTGCTGCCTTCCTTCTTCTCTGGGCAACATCAATTGCTGGTGCCTGTGCCCGAAAAATAAAACTGGAGCCCAAAACGAGAAGCCCTTCGTCTATAAAGATGCAACAGTGACTTCATGCCCCTGTTAGTGGTATTTTCCACATTAAACGCACTGAACAAGGTGTCGACGAGTGAGTCTTCACCTTGTTAGCAAGCTCTTTCTCGAGGCTTTAATTAAAACCACTGCCCCTGTGTCCCCTTCAAACAGCTGACATCGTAATTACCTTCATCGGCGGCATCAGTATGGTTATCACACACTCTTTCACGAGGATGCAGACTAACTGCAAAACCAATTTAGAGAAGCAGAACTGTGCGACTAATCTAATCAAAGAGCGCCTCATCCCTGTCCCACGGCGCTAATAGAGGCTGCGTTTCTGATCGCACATGAATAGTTAGGATAAGGAGACGAATCTACGAGACTGGTTTCATGCGAAAAGAGGCCCTTCTGAAGAAAAGTGTGATGCCACCTTCGCTTTGAGGTCGTTCGGTTTGCCATTTTTACCGACGCAGAAGTGGCAGTTAGTGGAAAGCAGAAGCATGAGGCTTGAACATTTCGGGAGACTTGGTACTTTAGAGGAAGATGTGGTGTAAAAAGACCTTATACATAATTAGTTATGGCAGAAAATAAATGTTAGGATGTTGAGCAGGATTTATTCATTTCTAACCGACAAAATGAAAAACCTATTCATTCATTCATTTTTGTTTCCCCACCTTTCCTCCACATTTTTGATTTTGTGATCCGGACTTTAAATTTAAGGAATTCAATTAGCAGCCAATCGCTTCTCTGCAAAAACACAACAGTAATCAAAATGAACATGGGGGGGTTGTTCAAAAAGTTAAGACTCTGAAAGGCATGTGAGTCCTGACATGAATCATCAGCGTAGTAGGAAAACTCATCAGGTGAAACTACAAAAGGAGTTCTGTACAGGTCAGTGCTACATATCTGCACGAACAACAAAGCCTACAATACACAACTGTGGGGTGTGCAGAGGCATATATGCAGATACCAATAACACAGGAAAACATACTTGTAGATTGTGTTGGGTTTTTTTTTTGGCACTGTCTTTGTAAAACACAATCACAGACGCACACACACACAGGAGCCCAGTAGTGCAGACACAAACAGACAGAATAGATGATTGAGGGCGGAGGATGAAGGTGTGAAAATGAGTGGGACGAGAAACTTGTAATGTGAGGGGGGTTTCCACTACCCACAGCCCAGCCATGTATGTCCCATCACCTCTGTCTGCCTCCTCGTGTGAGCAGTACACCCTAGCTCATAGAAGCTGTCATCAGATTTCTAAAAACCACATAAAACCGTGACTGTCGGGCTGATGTGTTGCTGCAGTAAACGGGGCACACTGGAGCAGAGGTGCAGCCAAGTACGTGCGTGCGTCTGTGTAGATAAAGAGGCAACTGCCGTCATGCCAATTAGCCTGCTACTCAATACTGGAAAGAAGAAGAAGAAGGGTCTGATTCAAGAAGGTCAAGAGTAAAGTAAATTCCTGAGGAAGGAAAGATGCAGTGTTGCAATATGACACAAAAATGGGGGCAGCAACATGCTACGCCACATGCAGTCCCCATTTTGAAGAACAACGTTTTACTAACACTCTAAGTTTATGCTTCCATTCCTGAAGCCTCTCTCAGACTCTTTTCTATCAGTCTGATGGCGTCTAAATGTTTTGCTGTCATGTTTCAATGAGCTCCCCGAGGCCTCAAATACAAAGCAAGATACCCCTCTCATCTGGCTTTACTTAACATAAGAAACAAGGCTAAGTGGTCACGCGAAGGTTATTATTCTCCAAAAGTTGATTCTGTTCATTGGGTCGTAGCGTTTTCTGTGCGAGAAACGTTTCGTCACTCATCCAAGTGACTTCTTCAGTCTCAGCTGACTGCAGGATTCCCCAATCTCATAAACAGTACATTTGCATAATGACTGAAACCAGCCCACTGAATGAACAATGGGCTGGGAAGTCAGCGAAACGTTTCTCCCACTGAAAACGCTAAGTCCAGATGAACAGAATAAACTTTCGGAGATTTACTTACCTGGATGATTGAGCATCCATCAAGACGAAGGTGATTATTGATATTAAGTCAGGGAGGAAAGCCAGGGTTTAACAATCTAGCTACGAGCGCATTCACACTAAAGGTGTGGCGCTGACAGCATCTGACCAATAAAAATGGAGAGCCTGACTAGCAGGTGAATAGCTGACTTTACAAAAGAAAGATAAAACTATAATATTAGGTTGTGTGGCTGTAGAAGAATTTTGACCCACTCTTCTTTGCAGAAATTTGAATTGAAGTTAAGAGCCAATTTTGACTAGACCGCTCTAAAACTTTTGTTTTTTGGATTTGCTGGTGTGTTTCAGATCTTTGTCCAAGTGTGCTTGAACTTCAGGGCACAAACTGAAGGCTTGGACAATCTCCTTTAAGATTTGTTAGAGAGCACAATTCATGACTCAATCGCAGCAACTCATCCAAGTGCTAAAACAGCAGCAGGCGCAGACCATGTTCGATGGCTGGTACTTTTCATGAAACGATGTGTTCATTTTTACGCCAAATATAACAGGACTCAAAAAATTAAAAAGTTTAATTATGTTTCGCACAGGGCCAGGTAGGTTTGGATAGATTCCCTAAGCCTGCTAGAGCACAGGATAGGTCTACAGCACGTTACCACGGTGATGTACCCAAGTAAGGAATGATCACCTTCATAAAACAGAAAAACAAAGGTTAACCTTGAAGTTACTTGAACCAGCCCAAATCATGCTTCATACAGACCTCTGATCAATTCTGTGTAAACAATGAAACACCAATGTCCCGGCATGTCTCCTGTGCATACTGCTGAGTTGCTAAGCTAACCACTGTGTAACATGAACAGCATGCTACAACATTTTACCTCACCCTCAGTGTTTGCAATGACATCAAGTCATTTCTCTAAAAGATTGATAGATTGTGTTCACATTAACACGAGGGCCACATACAGCTCACTTTGATTTTAAGTGGACCGGACAGGTGAAACTCCCTTTTCTGTCAGTGCAAAGAAGCTACATATCTAAATGTTTTTCTACGTGATAAAGAAAAAGCTGCTGTGACATGCTGTCAGCATGAGTCTTTGGACTTAAATTGTAAGAAATTCATGTGTAAATTACATAAATGTTTCTGTTTTTCAAAAGGTTATAATTTGTGAATAGCAGGAGTTGGGCTTTCTTGTCAGGGATAATTTTTTGGGGGGGAAAAAACCCCAAAACAGTGGCCAACAACACTGTATGCAATGGCAGACTGGTGCCTTATTAGCAAGGAAATAAAGCAGAAAGTAGAGACTTCTGATGGGAAACTAGTCTTGAAGCACACAGAGAGATAGAGCTGTGCAGGAAGTGCGATTTTATCGTGGTGGAAGCAAGACAGCAAAGGTAAGTGAGGATTCATTATAATGTTTCTTTAAACACGAAGCAGGGTTTTGGTCTTGTTTTGCTGTTCGTCAGGTGAATTTCGTTCGGAGAGTGAGGAAACCTGCAGGTTCTGGAATCTGGGAGATGTTGGCTTTCAGCACCTGACGGCATGTTCATGTACATGTCGTCGGGTGAACGGGGGAATTCACCCTTTGGGTTTACATCTTTTTGCGGAATCTGTTTACCTGCTCTTTAATCGTTTACTATTTTAGCTGTTTGGTGATTGTTGAAATTGTTTTGTAAGCTTTTAGCTGAGATTCTGACATTTCTATGGATACCACACGGGTCTATATTAAAATAACATATCTGGTGGCAAATCCCATTAAAGCAGATGATCTCCCTCTTGCCTCTGTTACTGGGAGCATTGAGGTTTATTGCTTAATTACTTTGTGTAGTATGAATGGCCATAAGGGAGGTTTTTATCAGTAGGAAAAGCTGTAAAACTTTTGAAAATACAGTTAAAAGTCCAAAATTTCTGCTTGTCCTTGATTGTGGTGAGCAGCAGATCAAACAAGTTAAGAATTATAAATTGCTTCAAGCGCACATTCAGGCCTGTGAGACACTCAGAAACCCAAGATCATTGAAATGCAGCCAGATGCTGCTCACTTTACGTTTTCACTCATTTCTTCACTTTTTCCTGACATGCTTGCATTTAAATCCAGCTTCGTTGTGTCTCTGTGTACATGGCCTGAACCACTACACTTGCTGTCTTCAGAACTTGCCCTCCTTCTTTCTTTCATATAATGGTATAACAATGGCCTTGAACCACTACATGGTTTGCTGTCTTCAGAACTTGCCTCCTTGTTTTCATTTCATATAATGGTATAATCCCAATCTGCGTGATTGGTGATTGTAAATTTGCCACTGGCTGCATGGTGTTAACCTTCAACTGGTGAAAATGGTAAAGTCTCTCTTGACATATGAAATTGTATTGCAACTGAATCACTATAGTATCACCATGAACCAGGATATACCCAGGGCCTGAAGATAAAGCAGCTACCAGTACATCCATTGGTTACAATACATTTTTATTTTTAACCTATACCTTTCCGACTGTGGCAAATCAAAATAATTTAGAAAAAAAAACAAAAAACAAGGTAGACAAGTTAGACTGTATTACTTCCATTTCCATCTTACTGCCAATTGTGAAATTAGGCAAATGTTGATGTTTGTCCTCGTTTTGTTGACTAGCATCACAGTGTTATAGTTAGCAAGTTGAATTTTCAAACTTTTCTAGTCAATCCCAATCAAAGCTCCTGGTACTCTGGTTCTTACTGAAGACCAAAGAAAAGTCTCTTTAAGGCACAGATTTAACCAAGATCTCTGCTTTTCTAACAAACTAACAACAGTATGACATAAGGCAGTGGACAAACACACGTTTTAATGATGGCTGCTTTCCATTTGGGTTCAGAGTTGTATGCTGGTTCACTCTAATGGCTTACTGTAACACTCAGGTGAACTGGCATATGTTTCTTAACTGTGACAGTTCAAAACGGCCTCCTTAAAAAAGGACCCTGCTGTGTAAACTCGATTCCTGAGCGACACTTTAGTGTGGACAGGAGAAAATCCCACCTTCAACCTTGTCAGCACAGAGCTCCTTGGCTTTCTCCCTCATCTTCTTGGGGATCAGCACATCCTTCTCCACATGCCTCAGATGGGTTTCCTCTGACACGGCAGAGCAAAGCAAATATGAGTATCACCAAGTAAGCATCACAATAAGCATCAACCGCATCAAGCCTACTGAATATGCTTTCTGTTAATTATCAGAGGTGTACGTGGGAGACATGCGTGCTTGTGCTCAACTGTCGTTAAACGCGGATTACCGCACGCAGCTAAAGGCGAGGCATGTTTGGGACCATTAACTGAGACGCTAGACACAGAAGTTCTCATTTATGAGTAATTAACTCAGCATTTTCCTTCAAAGTCGCGACAGCCTCTTTAAGTGCATTTAGCTAACGTTATTATAGCGTCTCAGGTCCATTACAGTTCAATACAGCCAATAAAGACCGACCTAACTCGGACAGCTTATATTAAAAGTATGCCACGAAATACACGAAAAGCATTTGAGTGCATTACGGTATTTAATACCTGCATTTGTTGCCTCCATTGTGATGACTTTTCTTAAAACATCACCCCCACTGAATCAATGTGACCTAGCTCGCGAACGCTCAAAACACTTCCGCTGACGTAGTATGGTGGCCTGAAAAACTGCAATTCCCAGAGTCACTCTGGGCGTCGGAGAGCGAGCGGAGAAGCAGGAGGCTACAGGTGATCGAGCGATGCTTACTGTCGGAGCTGGTGGTTTAGCTCCACGCTCATTTCTGTTGAAGCCCGAGGAAAGGGATTTCTTATGTTTTATCACGTTAAAGAGAGTCTCAGTTACAGCCTTTATTATTAGAAATATCTCTTATTCACTAATGCGATTCAGGAAATACTACTAATGCTAATAATATTAACTGTGATTAATTGTGATTGCACCAGCCACAGTAAGTTTCCGGTCTAGATGGAAGGTGGAATGAAAACCCTTAAACAAGAAGAAAACATAACTATATAAATTTAGAGCTTCAAAACACTTCTTTTTCTTTTTTTTTCTTTCTTTTCATTATAAATGACACGAAATGACAGTTTTTACGTTCTGTTTTTTCACAAATTGAAGTTACTGGGAGTGTGAAGCTCCCTGTAATTGCTCTTTGTAAACAACGGTGTGCAAGTTATATCATGCAGAAAAATATTTCTTTATCTAATGTGCTGATTTTTAGGAATGTAATCATATGATGATATTAAATGTTTACATTTTACAAGTAATTACATAATTAACATTTTGCACTGTAAAAACAAATTTCACTTTCTGTTAGACCCCAATGCAACCACAGATCATAAACATTAAAACTCCATTAGCCTGTCAAAAAGCTATATAGAGTCATGGTAAAAACACAGTAAGTTTTTACATTTCTAAACATATTAAATATAATTCGGTCCTTAACAGGTCTTAAATTAGGTAAGTACAACCCCAGATGAACTACAACACGTAGCATATTACCCTGTGTCATTATTTATTTAACAAAAATTAAAACAAAATTAAGATGCAGTCCCTTTTTTCCTGTGAAACCCTTACTGCCTCCATGGAGGGTAATTAAATGCACTTCACTAACTGATCATAAGCAAGTGCAAGCACCTCTTTTAACAGCAGAAGTTTTGGCAGTTTTTTTCGTCAGGTGTGTTTTCACACATTAGAAAGGAGAAAAGATATCGGTAATGATTTTAGTAACAGTTATTGCTCATAAATCTGGGAAGGGTTATAAGGCTGTTTCTAATCATCTGTCCATCACTCTGCAGTGAGAAAGATTACTCACAAGTGGAAAACACTATCTTCTCAGATATAGATGTCCCAGCAAATTCATCCCAAGATCACACAATGCAATCCTGAGAGAAACTGCAAAAAAAACCAAAAACCCAAGAGCTATATCTCAGACTCTATAGTTCTCAGTCAGCATGCTAAATGTTAAAGTTCATGACAGCACAATTAAAAAAGACTGAACAAGTGTGGTTTGTTTTAAAGGCTTGCCAGGAGAAAGCCTCTTCTCTCTAAAAATAACATGGCAGCGCAGTTTGGCTTTTCAAAATTGCATCTGAACAAACCACAACAATGCCCTTTGGACAGATAAAGTGGAGTTGTTTGACCGTAATGCACAGCACCATGTTTGGTGAAAACCAAATGCAGCACAACAGCACTAACACCTCATACCAACTGTCAGCACGGTGGTGGTGGGTGATGATTTAAGCTTGTTTTGTAGCCACAGGACCCGGGCACCTTGCAGTCACTGAGTCAAGCAGGAACTCTTCTGCATACCAAAGTATACCAAAAACTCAAATCTGAGGTCATCTGCCTGACAGTGAAAATTCAGCCAAAATTAATTCATGCAACAGAAAAACGATTGCAAGCACATCAGCAAATCTATTACAGACTAGTTGAAAAAGAAAAGAATCAAGATGTTGCCAGATTGAAATGCTGTGCATAAGCAAATGCTGGCAAACTTCAGTGAACCACGGCAAGGTTGTAAAGAAAAATGGACCAAAATTTCCCTGCAGTGAAGTGAGAGACAGAGAAAGTCATATAGAAAACTAATATTTCCAGTTATTCCTGCTGAAGGTGTTACTACGAGAATTTGAATCATGGCGTGTGTTTAGTTTTTTTACACACTGATTCTATAGTTTGGCTTACTTTTTGTTGACTAAGCAATGACACTGTGCAATATGTATAAAAAGGGCCTAGTTTCTTTTAACCTGCCTGTATACTGGTGTCTTTTTTTCATGTGTCTAATCTCCTTTTTTGGATTACACAAACAAAAGACTTTTACAGGGATGTCATTGCAATGACCATTTTCAGAGTAACACCTGTACTTCCCCTTGTTGGCAGTCCAACGTGTCAACTTTGAAAAGGGCGTATGCAGTTTTAATAAATGATTATGAAATAACTGTAAAACACCTTCAGATAAACATCCCACTTTGTCTGATGACTGTCTTCCAAGTAAAGTAGGTTAAGAGGCTGAAGCTGTAAAAATCGTACTATTATGTAAGCTATGTTGCATCAAATACAATTACATTGTGCTGTTAGTTTTGTGTGTTTTAACTGCCAGGGCTTTTTTCTGTACTCTCAAACTACGTATGGTGGCTACATATTTTTAATGCAAACAGTAAGACTTGTTTTTAAAACAATATTTGTACCATGTGGCAATTGTGAAATAAAATCATAACAAAATCATCGAAAAACGACTCCTGAAAGTCAGCATCCAACCACAGTGTATCTGTACCTGAACCACAGCCTGTGTGTTGCGCACAGTAAGCCTGACCACAGTCAGCTGTGCGGCGGATCGGCTGTCTGGATCCCATGCAAACAAGGCCCACCTGTTCAATCAAAGAAACAGGTACCCAGCTCACAGACATATACACACCTTTAAGAAAAAGACAGTCTTCACACATACAGACTACGATAAGAAACAGGTGTGAACTACCCACCTCCACATCCAAACCACACAGACACACACCCAGTGCACCTTTACAGCTCACACTCACCCACACACCACCACCGCCAGAGGCGATATAGTGAATCTCTAGGCCGTCTGCCTGTAGTTCTCACGACTCTCTGACCTTACACCGGTAAAGCTGTCGCTTTCCTCTGTGGAGAAAAACAGCCTTTTCATCTAAAAATCAAAGACCAGAAAGAGCAAATCTATGATTTCTACAAGCACAAAAAACCCCACTCCTTTAACAAAAAGAGACCACAGGTCACCACCTGTATGCACACGTGTGCATGCTTTTTATTTCATTTTTTTGAACCTTGAACTTAAATGAACAGATGGATATACACACCTCCAAGTCCAGACAGCACACTCTTCTGTTTCCACCCCTTCTGACACCAGGTGGGCATCTGCAGATTTTAATATCAGCAGAGCTCTCCAAAATGCAACATTCGCCAAATTTCCACAGCAGGGCCAAATGGGCCTCATACGAATGATTGCACAACCACTGAAGCAAATATGATAAAAATGATATTTTAATATCGCTTGAATTCTTGACAAATACAAGAGCTTTATGTGGTGCGTGTCATCCTGTAAAACTGTTCTAAAAAAAAAAAAAAAAGGTTATATAAGTCTACAATATACAAATAATTGATATTTATGAGCACTCAACAGGTTTCTGGCCAAAATCTTTTTTTCCTGTGATAAATCAGATATCTCAACGAAAGCTTGCTTTTCACTGTAGACTAAAATATAAAACAATGTTTGTTTTTCATCTCTATACAGTGTGTGTCTGTTTTACTATGATCCTAGTGCTGGCTGTACTTAAACAAGCCAAGACCACATATGGTGCATACTTTTAATATTTCAGCTTGAGTGGTTTCCTTCTGACTCCATGTTTTTTTGTTTTTTAATGTTACAAATAGTGGTTTGGCTGCATTCATTATTTAATACAAGGAAGGGAAACGACAGCTAATGCACAGGTGCTTAACGGTATTTCTTTTTCTTGTAGGCTGTATTTAAAAAAAGAAAAGAAAAGAAAAGAAAAGAAAAGAAAAGTGGTATTGTGCCAAAAGTACCTACCTACATACAAATCTACTTCCTAATTTACTTTGTGAAAGAGTCCATGGTTCCCCTTTTCTATCAATGGGTTTTATTTTTTTTCTTGTGAGTCCACTTACCGCAGTACATTGTCAAAAGCGGTTGTGGTAAAACACATGTACAAAGTACATCTAATGTACTGTTTGTGGACTGATTATACACTGGAACATTAACTTTAAGAGAACTCCTAATAACATGAAAAATATTTGTTGTTCTGGTCTCTAATGAACTCACTGCTATGGGCCCACATGTTTTTGTTCTGTTATGTCAGAGATTATTTGTTGTCAGAGACGTCAACAAATCTTGCTTCATGTGGCTTTAATGCATATGAAATTCAATGTTCGAGGAATTTCAAAAATATGAAATATAAAAAAAACATAGAAATTGAATCCTGAACAAGTCCAGTTGGCTCCATAGAGGAAAGCGCTCACTACCCCAGGTAGCGTGCTGACTGATATGGCAGGGACATGGGCTCCCAACACTGATCCAATATTACCCAAACAGCAGGGCCCCATGAACCTGGCAGAAGGAGGTTAGCAAAGTTAAACCCTCTTACGACATGCCTCACTGCTCAGGGCCAACCACCAGCTCCTCCAACTGTCCACTGACGGCCACAAAACAAGGCCCCTGTCAGAGAATGTTAAAGGGTCATTGATCTGTGGAAAAGCAATTATTGATCTATGTTTGAACTTTTTTTATTTGTGAAATGGATCCATTTAGCACACGGATATTAATGGAGGAGTGTAATTGGCAACAAGAAATTTAATACTTTGACAGCAACAACAATCAATTACACATTAATTTAAGGGAGAATATAAATAATACCAATATAAACATGAATAAAATCACAAACCTATAACTAACTCTTATAGTAATTTTGATGTGCATATTTAAAAATCTGTCCTGAAGGCGTATATAGCATGTTTTCCTAAAGTCTGCTCTCCTCTGCGGTGCAGAGCCGCAGCAAGGAGTAGGAGGCGTGTTCTCATTTCCTCCGTCTGCTCGTCTGCTCCCATCTCTACTCCTTCGACTTCCAAGACATCACTCAGCCGGCAGATGGGGTGTGGAGATGAGATTTTAGAGAGTGTTTAAGCCCAAGCCGCGGGGAGCCTCTTCAGGGTCGATAGAGAGCACATAATCCAACGGCTCGGGTGAGGGGATTACAAACCTACAGGCAGACTTCTGCTGTTGAGTCCTGCTGTGGGGCACCTTCCACAGGTCACCCCTGTGACATTTGGCTCCAGCAATTATTGTCAATGTCAACTAAACATCATTATATTAGGATGACTCCCTCCAGGATAGCTTCACCTTTCCTGACTGCTAGTCATTGCTGCTAATATATTGGACTCAGTATAGTTATAGATAGATAGATAGACACACACACACACACATATATATATATATATATATATATATATATATATATATATACACACACACATATATACACACACACATATATATATATATATATATATATATATATTTCTGCAGAAATAAAGACTGAAAAACAAATTGATTAATTGAATAATTGAGTAATTTGTAAACTGTCCATGCCTTGTATCCAGACTATATGTATGTATGTATGTATGCCTGGATAACAGTTTAATACATATCAGGCCTACAGGGATGGAGAATTACTGGTGTATTGTGTGTAAAAGAACGTTCACATAACTTACACAATCCAATACAGTATGCAATCCAAATGAAACAAATAAGTAAAAGAAAAGATTCAGGATTCTTTTGCACCCCTGCAGCATAAGCGTATACAATATTTAAGTAAAACAGAAAGCCTTTTTATTTTACCTTGGCTCTAGTTGTGTTGGCACCACCCGAGCAATGTCAGGATGCATTTCCTCTCAAGCAAGTGAAGGGGTCTGCCACTGTGCCACAATCTGCACCCGCTTCTCAGGCAGGCTAAACCCTTTGACACCACAGTTTTTAATTAAAATTACATTAGGAGTAATCAGCCAGAAGAGTTGGGAATGGAGGTCAGAGGGACTGAGGGAGGGGCAGGTGAGCGGAGGAAGTGCTACGGATGGATGGTGAAGGAGGAGAGAGTCATCCTAAACCAGCGATCTCTGCCGCCAGGTCAGCAAAGGCGTCGCTGTTGCCCTGTCTGCTTCATCTCCCTTATACTTCTAATAAACACTTTAAACAAAAGAGGTGACAACGGGAGAAAAGAGACCCGTCGGCCCTGGTTTTGCATAACAGTGCTGTAGTGAAGCACATCACATGTGGTGAATACAACATTTGATAGCTGATACTTCAGTCCTGTCCAGTGAAAATTTGTAAAGTGGAATTGCTGAAAGTTTTTTTCCCCCCTTTCTTTTCCATTACAGGAGACACATCTGGCTTTTTCACTGCATCTGTAAAAGGGGAAGACCGAATGTTAATATGGCTTCCAGGAGAGGGCTGAAGAGAGAAGGGTACAAAGACCCCATTCGTTCTCGCTTGAGGACCTCTCACCAAGATAATTATAAGCTTTATAAAAGTACACAGCAAAAAATAGAAGAAACTCACCAAAAGAATGGATAGACGGGAAAAAGAAAATTACTTTTCCCCTCTGCCTTCGCTTTATGCCCCTTTTAACAAGAGACGAGACGGCAATGGATGAAGGAGGCCTTCTTCAGGAGGCATCCTGTGGCTTTTTGCGGCGAGGCAAAGAGGAACGAGGGAAAGCCCTTCTCTTGTTTCTTCCATTCATTAAGGCAGCACACCTTTGACCATTCTACAATGACCAAAGTTTTCCCTCATCTCACGGTCCATCTTGATAAAGAAGACGAAAAGGACAGACACGAGGACGAGGAGGGGAGCAGAAAAGCAGACCACACTATTTGAATAGGAGTTTGGTATAGAATCCACTAGCACTAAACAACACCGAAGAGAACATCTTGTCTTTTGATGAAGTTTTTTTTTCTTTTTTCCTCCATCTCCCTTTCCTTTCTCTGTTCCTTTTTTTCCCCTCAAATATGATCCTCTCTGGGCTTCTGCACCCACATTGCCTACACTGCGCTGAGTGTCTGAATGCAGTTAATTATCTAAAAGGAAAAGTTTGTACCTGTTGAAAAGCTATCCTTGGCTGCTCGGCTTGTTAATGCCAACAAAAAGCAGCCATAACGGATGGTCAGAGGACACCACATGCTGCGGAGAGCCTTTCAGACATGTCCCTAATAAGAATGCAGTGGTGAGAGCTCCTCTGAATGCACGCAGGGGAGAGAAAGATAGGCAAGAAGGAGAAAAGAAAAGAGAGGGGGGAGGGAAAAAAAACATCTTTTACCTCTCCATCTATAATTACTCCAAATGAAGAATAGGCTGAAGAAATGGCCAGGGAGACTTTCCATTATGATGGGGGGGAAAAAACCCATCAAGTAGAGAAGCCAAAGCAAAAGATCGATAGTTTTTTAATGGAGAGAAGAAAGAGAAGTTTTTGTAACATCTCATAAGTAAGCATGTATGTGTGCTAGCGTGTGTGCGTGCGTACGTGCAAGCAAGTGTGTTTGTGTGTACGCTCGAGGTAAAAAAGAAAAAGAAAAAAGAAAAATCCCATTTGTGACTTCTAAATGCACAAAAGCACCGTCTGGACTCTTAAAAAGAGAACCATTATGTCATCACGCTATCAGCCCCATAGTTAATATGCCTCAGTATCCTGCAGATCCAGTCTTAATCTTTGTATGCATGCACGGACTGAAATGAATACTTGAGGGCGAGTCGTCAACATCAGAGAGACGTTGCCTGTCGGGGCTGACAGCTGCCTTTGATCTGCTGACCTGGGAGGAAGTATCATCTTGTGCTGTTAATGGCCTCTAAATGTTTTCACACTTTCACAGGGAGAGTCGATTAGTGGTGAAACTCGGGCCACAGTATTCGTCCCGTCATCGGGACCTCATCTTTGCACTTTATATTAATACACAAATATGCACAGTAGTGACACAATGAAGCGGACACGGTGTTGCATAAAGCGGAAGTATGTACGAAAAAAGGGGGGTTAAAACATGGGCCAGGTTTTAGAATTATTGGCGATTTTGGATCCGGGTTCAAATTACTGCGATTCTAATCTTTTAAAAGAAACCTTTTTTTAAACTGTTTTGACTTGACTGGTTAGTCGGTGACAGTTAAAACTTGCTTAATCCTCAGAAGATCCAAATGCACTGCCTCTCTGGTAGCCTAATTTTCTCAGGTGCTTTGCCACCAGCAGAGTATGAGTGGGCTATTTTTGGGATTTTTATTTGTCGATGATCTGCTGTAAGAGGGTGACTAGCACTGAAGGTTTGGGAGCAATTGACAGTGCTTTTATAGGATCAGAAGGTGTGTGTAAGTCTGTAATAAATTACACTAAAATTGGTGAAAAACACACGTTGCAAAGGATGATGCAAATTAGGAACCTATCTAAAAGCAGTATGTTTATTCAATATAGGCTCGTTGTTTCCACGCCGTGTGTGCGCGCATTAGAAGGGGACGAGAGTGGGGGTATAGAAGCACACAGGCCTCACGCGGGGTAGGTGCTAAAATATACAGTGAGAAAAACTCAGAAATTGTGACAGCTGAACAGCAGAGAGGAAAGGGGAGGGCGGACAAAACCAATCTAGTTTTACTTTCAGTATTGATACGTAGAATATTATCAGTGGGGAAACAAATATATGTACTGAGATAAAGAAAATGTGAAAAGTTCTTTGCTGATTTTTATTTCACCCGGTGTTTTTCATCATTGAGTCCTTACATTTTTACCTCTGAAATAATCAGAGCAAAAATATAAGGATGTGGCAAAATATGTACAGCAAGTGTTTGTCTTTTATGGTGCAATGAAAAATTTTACTGACATCACCAACGGGAAGCTTTTTCCTCTAAAATATAGTTGAAGCAAGCACACACACACACACACACACACACACACACACACACATACATACACACATCACGGGGAGCAAAGAAGCAGCCTCTCAATTATCAACCTCTCCTTGCCGCTCTCGACACCTCATGTTTCTCTGTTAATGACTGGATTAAAGCTCTGATTAAGATGCACTTAACCCATAAACAGCAGCTCCCATTCACAAATCATTAAAAAGCCAATTAAAGCAAGCCCAAACCTCAATTAAGACTGACAAAGGCCAGATAATATTAGAGGGGTAAGCCCCTTTCCACTGTAGGTGAAAAGGGGCTAGGAATGTGTGTTACTTTAGGTCCTGCTAAAAATTTGGTTTAGAACATAACTCCATTATGTGATCCTGGTTTTATAATGCTTTGGTTCAGCTAAGAGGAGCAATGCTTGCTTCCCCCCCGCTCTTGTGGACAGAGAAGGCTGATTAAAGTGAAAAATATTGCTCTAGAAGTAAGAACATGCTGTACAAATGCCGCTTTCTGCAAATATTTGAACACATTTTGTGAATTTCAGTGTTTTTATTTTTGAATTGTGTTTCAATTCAATGAATAATTTACACTGATTTGTCATTAAACTGTCTAGTGCTAGTGATTCTTTATTGTGTGGTAAAGTCCGTAACAAGTGGTTTTAATTAAAAATCTGGAGATTTGCGAGATATGGCAAATTTCCAACTTTGGATTTGTCAGGTTAAAAAAAAAAAAAAAAACAGGGTAAAGAGGGCTGAAGGTAAATGCAAAAGATCTACAAATCACCCCAATCTAATTATGTCTGTTTACCTTCTTAGTTTTGATCCTTTGTGGTGGTAAACAAGGAATTCCAAGTCACACATACAGTTTTCTTCCTAGCTGTTACCAATTCCGAGGTTCATTTCTACTTCCAAACTTCTAAACAAAGCCGATTAATTAACTCTCAGGATTATACCTCTGAACCATAAAGAGCTCACAAATTACCTTGGGGGAAGTGATTACAACCATGGAAAACAATAAATCAATCAATGAATCTAATGAAGCCTGCGTTCCGTCGCTGGCATTTCGCCCTTACTCCCAGTCATCTGTGGAATAACAATGGGAAAGACGGGGATCATAGTTAAATTGTTAATCATAATGTGATACCACAGTCAGCAGATTCCCCATATGAGAAAAAACACGCTCTGGGTCCTGTTCGTCTGTTATGAGAGGGGACATAATGCAGAAAATATTCTTTCCACCTCGCTGGAGAGCGGGACACTTTTCTAAAAAATACAGAGGTTTGTATTTATTTATGTATTTTAACTTTTATTATGTTGATAAATATGGAGATCTCGATGTGCACTCTGTGTACAGATCAAGTTTGATGAGAGAATTTGCACATAACAGCTGATCGTTAAACCCAATCTTTTGCTACAGCGCTGCTACGCTCAGTTCGACCTATCGTTGTCTTAATGACACAGATGAGAGATCTGCTACCTTTAAGTGGTTAGCGTGCAATCTTTCGTTCAGCAGCACCTAAGCAGCAAGAACAGTTGTCGCTTTAATATGTGCGGTAAAGACTTAGTCATTCTAACCACTTTCCCCCAAAAACGAAACAAAGAGTGAACTCGAAGTCATCAGCATTTGATTCTCCAGCTTCTACTAGCCTTATAGGCAAACGTGTATAAGGCTTCTTTGAGGCTGTTTTAATTTCCCTTGTTACTTTTTCTTATGATCCTAAATGCATCAGCCTCTCTGAGGATGGGTTTAGCTCTCGACTGTGACCCAGGACCAAATGTGGTTATCTTTTGGGGCTGCTGACACTGGCAGATTGGTGGGCAGAAATTCTTAACAGTACAGATTGGGTGATAATAACGTTGTGCTCTAAACGGGGCTTAATTGCTTTTGGCCTGCGACTTTAAGAACTTCCCATCAGATAGGTGATTTTGGAAGTCGTGGGTCTTGGCTGAGGAAAGCTTCTGGGAAGACGAAGCATGCGTGGGAAGTTGTGAATAGGGCGGACTGGCAAGGGCAGACACTCGGAGCTCTCTTATCCTCTGCTGTTGTAAATGCCAGCGATAAAAGTCAAGAAATAATAGGTGTTTAACTTTTGGTTTGGACACATTTCACAGACTAGGATAGCTTAGCACTACATGTTCATGAAGCCATAACCTTTGTTGACAGACAGCACAAAAACATTAATAGTATCACCGTGAAGCTGTTACAACCGTTACTTCACTGACTCAAAGTGAAGGTGATAGATTACAACATGGTTCCTGAGAAACACCGGCTTTTAGAAACCAAAAGTAAAAGAACGTCCACTCACGTATTAAGATGATGCAGTTTGTCAAATAATTTGTCTCCACTACTTTACCATGTTGTTTTGCCCCCCCAAAAAAGACTACCCAATGGGACTAATTGGTAAATAAAGGTTAAATAAACAGGACTTCATCCACCTCCTGTATTTGTAAAGAGATATTCAGAGAGATAGCCTCCCAGTATAAAGTCATGCAAACGGGATCTCATTAGCAAATGCAAATGAGAACCCACCAAATCTTCACAGAGAGGCAGAAGTGCATCTCCGTGGGATAGCTGGAACATGACAGTACCCCCAACTGCCCCCACGCTGAGCACCAAATGTGATGGTCCACTCCTGCTGCTGCTCTTAACAGGATGTAGGACCAAACCATAAATGTAAGCAAAGGGGAGGCAAGAGGAAACATGTAGCTAGATGCCCATTTAAACCCTGCTATAACAATCCTTACTGGTCACTGTATTAGAGAGGACTATCCTCTAGAAAATAGTTACATCAGCCATCCATCTAGTCATCATTGTGCTCAATATAGCTGTGTCTGCAATATCTACTGTTAAAATATATAAATATTTTTGTTACAGACGGATTTAGATATGTATGTAAAAGTTTACTTTGGATCTGGTGAAAAAAACTTTTCATGCAGTACTAACTCCCCCCCATATGCAAATGACATCCCATATGTGCATATTTCTGGTTTCCTGTATGATCTGGGAATGCAGCTCATCAGCTATAGAGGACAGAAAGCTGAGATTACATTCAATTAAAGTGATAATTAATTTGATTTCTATGTCTGTGAAGTGCCGAGAGGGCAGTTCCCAGAAAGTGAGAAACACAAACCCTCTGAGCCAATCAGAGGTTTTGTCTGAGACAGAGTCTGTCGTGACATCACAAGCCATGGTGGGCAGGGTTCCTGGCATGGCCTCAGACCAGCAGACGTTCTGCTGCCAGCAGGGTGGCAGTGGCCTAGGGCAAGGCAGCAATGGCCAGGTCACCAGCTTTTTTCCTCCCGCATGCAGGAGCGCTGCAGGGAGGGGGAACCAGCAGAATGGCAAGATGTCAGAAACAGCCCTTTAGACGTGTCAAAAAGGAGGCACAGCTAGGGGAAGGTGTTCACTGAGCGTGACAGAGAGAGTGAGGCTATTCCACAGACGATCGGCCCAGTGACACATAACAACTAAGGTAGCTGCATGGTGCAATAAAATCACTCAAGTATGTTTTTGCAATGCAATAAACTAGTTTGATTAAAAATACATAAGTAATCTACTTTGAACAACATTTTTAGTCAGTAATTTAACAAAGCTTTTTATTACCTCTTTAAAAATATTCAGAATTTCACTTTATGCTCACTGGCTCGAATTTCATGATGCCGCAAAACCGCAATTTTAATTATTTGATTTTTTTAAAATGCATTTTTAAATGTTGAACTGATGGTTAATCTGAATGCTGACATGTGTTCCTCCTTCAGCACGTGAGTGTGAAAACACCCTCTGAGTATCAAACACTGCACATACACATCGCCCTCCATAAGTAAAGGTTAAACATCCAACTATATAAAATACACAGAGGCACATTTTTCTTGCCAGAAGGAGAAGATTTTAAAGGCAGGTAATGCCTCTTTTTCTTCTTTTACTGTTCCTCACACGTCAATGTGCAAGTCCCTGCACTCCTGGGAAAAATAGAAGTATATTTAGAAACCTTTCGAGAATCTGCTTTCTCACTTATGACTCATAGATTTTACCATCAAAACAGGTGATCACATGTTGCTGTGTCAGATGGATAGTACGCTAAATTGAGAAAGAGAAAGTAAATGGGAAGAAAGTTCAATTAAGTTTTCTTTTAATTTTAAATCACTACAAAGCGGCACTACAAAGAGAGTGGCCTCTTTAAAAAATACCTTAGAAAATGATCTATTTGGGGAGTAATATATACTAACAATTATAAAAAATAAGTTAAATCAAGCCTGTTGTACGGCTGGTGAAGATGGAAACAGTTAGCCGGGTGGAAATACTTTAAGTTCAGAGGAAGTTTAGCGCCACAGAAACCTAAGACCAAAAAAACTGTGAATTCTACCTCCATATTCATCAGTTCCGTGAAACAATCAAAACAAATCAATCAGTTTATCAGCACAAACAACAGAAGCGTATTCCACTGTTTACAGTTAAGATAGTTTTGATTTGTCCTGTTTGATGTGTGGCGAGTTCAGCCGCTTCACTAATCCTCTCACTTTGTCATTGTCATGTTAACTTCCAGCCAAGTGTTGTCTGCTGAGGAGAAACGAGTGGGCATTTAAGACGTTGAAAAGGTGTGCCATTGAAAGGGTAACTCAGCATGAGTCAAGGTCTGGATTGGATTCTTCCCTTTGAACTTAAAAGTGGAAAGACAAAAAAAAAAGTCAAAGAGAGGAAACAATCTTACATGAGCCTCCTCTGAGTTTTATGGCCTTTTACTTTTACAAAGGAGACAGTCAAGAGGTAGATTTGTATGTGAATTCCACGGTAAACGTCTCCTTCTGCAGATATTGGCTCCAGCGTCACTTAGGTTGAAAGACATGAATGTCTTTCTATTTCATATATTTATTTATTTTTTTAGCTCACTTATGACTAAATCTCAAAGCAGCAATATGACCCGCTTTACTTTGCTCTTATAGGTGGGACTCCTCACTCTCCATCCTCATTAGCACATTAGCGCTGAGCAAATAGAGTATCTGTAACCTCTGCAGAAGTGTTTTTCATACATGCTGTTATTCAGGAGAAAAAAAAACAAACCAAAACAAAAACATTTATCATGTTCATAGTGGTAAACAGCTTCTTTACAGTCTGACACGTTTCATATACCACTGCTGGTTTAAAAAACGTGCACTGCCTGGTTATCTGAGTTTACTTTTAGTCACTTTTCTTGGGTGTTGCTAATTTCATGCATCACTCATCTACAACTTCAGTGTGGTGTGTTCACAATTCCAAGTAGATCATGATCTTAAAGCTGACTCCAAAGCCCTCATCTCTTTTTTTCATAGACAACAACTTTCACAATCAGTCACCTTATTACCTATATGACTGTCTAACACACTCAGGTTGCCATAAGCCCAGCACAACTGACTTTGCCCTGTTATTTTATTCTGCTGATGTCTTTGTTTAAGATTAGAAGATGGGAGCAATTCACGGCTGGATTTGGAAGCAGCTTCGCTTTCACACACCTTGGCTGTGATGCTGAGGATCCCCTGCCCCTCCCCTGGTGATCAGAGGGAGATCTGATAAAAGAGGCTGCTGTCTGCGCGTCATGGCCACAAGGAGAGAGCAGCGGTGAAAGCGGGACTGCGTCTCTGCGCTCCGATCAGTCCGCCTCCGCATGGCTCTGGTTTTACTTTAAACTCTGCTTTATTATTATTATTATTTTTCCGGACACAAACGCAGCATGATGCCGTTTGCTGTTTACAGCTTCCCCGGTAATCTTTGCTGATTTTGTCGAAAGTTTTTAATACTTTCTTGTCTTGAAGCTTTTTAATTAAAAACACAGGAGGACCCTGGAGGCTTGGTAAGTTTGGAAATACAATTATATATATTTTCAAATACAACTAATACTTTTGCAGAATTTATTATTAATATTTATTATGATGAGCTTTATTTTACATTTAAAGGTGCAATAAATGCAACAAACATCTTATTTGTTAAGCCTGCAACGAATTAATTCACAGTAAATAAGTTTCTAGTGCCTGTTTTATTTGCATTTCTTCTTCTCCCCCACCACCTCTGTATTAATATCGTTTAATTCCGGTTCTTCTGGTTTCTCACATCCGACTGTCTGATCCAAGAAGCATCACAGGTTTCTTCAAACGGAAAAATAATTGGCTATTTTTCTTTTTCACGTCGGCCATCCCGTTGGGACACAACCTCATTCGAACTGAATGTATGCAATTACCTCTGAATACTGATGGGATTATTTATTTACACGTAAAAAGAATCTTCACGATTTAACTGCTATTATTAGTATTATTACTCCTCGGAGAAGTAGGCCTACATTTAAAAAATAAAATAAAATAAACATGCATACATTTTTATTCAAATTATTTGTTTTTGTTGGACAGCATTAAATTGAATAAATATTCGTTTCCGTCGGAATATATTTAGGTCGGACAAATCTGCAATTTTATTTAGTTTTGATACTGAAAACCCCACGACTTTCAAAACTCGTGGGCGAGTTTCACGTCTACCCCCGTAAATCTGTGCATTGCTTCACGTTTGTCATATGATTTACAAGAAATTGGCTCTTACCTCGAAGCGAGTCCCAGCGAGCTTGGTAATATCGCTCCAGTATTTCCAATAACAGTAAATCCTGAGCTACTCAGTTGCACTTATATCATTTTCTTTTAATTATTATAGCTGAACTATTGAACTTGTGAATGTAGTATATCATCAAAGAGCAAATAAAATCTAATAAAACGTGTAGTATATGAGCCGCACTGGACCGCATTTAGGCCTAATTGATTAGCTAATCGTCTTTTGAAAAAGTGAGAGGGGGAAAAATTGCAAGAAAAAAAGAGACTTGTTTTCAGTAAAGTTACTATTTTTGGGGAGACCACGACAACTGAAATCCAGCACTTTAAGACCGACTTCACATACTTCACAACCACACCCTGGTACGCCCACAAATATCTCCGGTGATATGGAGGTCATTTCCTGCAACCGTCTCACTGTGTTTGCGACTTGACAGCTTGAGATGTGTATTAGGGACGACTTCAGGTCTTTTTGTAACCACTGTTTGCTTCTGTGTGTCTCAGTCATTCAGAATCCAGTGGATGTTTGCAGGGGAGCCTGTTTTTAGGAGCAGGCACGTGAAAGGAAAAGAAGGGAAGGTGACATCCCTGATAAAGAGCAACATCAGCTGAACCCAAACCAAGAGAAAGCAAAGATGCTCGGGGGTGAAGGAGAAAGCAGTTCATATTCTTCTTCCAAAGACACGGCAGATGAGAGGCGCAAGTCTCCGGCTGTGGAGGGGGATGATCCGGTTGTTAGCAACAGGTACACGGAGCACGGGATGAGTGCTGAGCGGTACTATATCCCATCCGCTATTTCTAAGCAAAGTCCCGAAGCAGCCAGTCATTGCTCTTTTATCCCCTACACCCCCAGCGGGGCGGTTTACACCCCATCCAGTGCTGGAAGGTATCCCTCATCACTGCACCTGGGCTCCGTGTTGCCCCCGGCCGGATTCCCCTCCTCAGCCCCCGGGCGCAGTCACATTAGTCCCACTTACCAGCTCGGACAGAGTCCCGGCTGCATCTACCCTCCATACACCGGCTCGGGCTCCGCTCTCGGTAACATGGCTCTACCCCCCGCCACCGCCGGCCCGGGGGTGAGGGCCCAGGTTTATCTCTGCAACCGACCTCTATGGCTCAAGTTCCACCGACACCAGACAGAGATGATCATCACCAAGCAGGGCAGGTGAGATGGCAGGAAAAGTGTGCAAAGTTAGAGCCGAAACTTTTCCCTTCATTTCCTTTAACTGTCTGTCAGTGTCTCTTGTGTTCTTTTTCTTCTTCTTCTTTGTTAGCAAAATATTTTTTATTTTAATGTTCTGTTTCTTTGAATCCTCCCTCCCTGTTTTTTGCAGACGGATGTTCCCTTTCCTCAGCTTTAACATAGCTGGTCTCAGTGTGACAGCGCACTATAACGTGTTTGTGGAAGTGGTGCTTGCGGATCCAAACCACTGGAGATTTCAGGGGGGAAAGTGGGTCACCTGTGGGAAAGCGGACAACAGCAGCCAAGGTACCGAGAAGGGTACATAGTGCCTATTTTCTTTTTTCTTTTTTTTTTTAAGAAATGTATTTTAAACTGAGTTGAATTAAACATTTCCCCTGCGATTTAAAAGCAAAATTCACCCAGATTTAAGACAATTTCATCCCCCAAAAGACATTTTTTTCTGTTTAAAAAAAGAAAAACAGAAAAAGAAATTTGCTTATTTTATAGCCTAAGCCTAACTTCTCAACAAGGCCATGGAGCAAAACATGGGTCCCCCAGCTTTTCCCAATGAAAAATCCCATGTTTTCAGTAGAATATTGTGTAATTTGTTTTGGAAATCTTGAGTTTAAATATTGGAAAATATTTTTCTCTATATTTAAGGGAACAAAATCTATATCCACCCGGAGTCCCCAAACACAGGGGCTCACTGGATGAGACAAGAAATCTCCTTCAGCAAACTGAAACTCACAAACAACAAAGGGACGAGCCACAATACTTCACAGGTACTAAACTCAAAACTGAAAATAACTTAAGGCCTGTAACCCTCAAGATAGGTTGCAAATGACAAAACATTTTCCATTACACCAAACCTTCATTCAGTTGTTGTTTTCAATATAGATTAATCTGTTTGATGTACTTTTACTATATTTTGTTTATTGGCACCTTGATAATTAATCTGGCACAATGAAAGGGGCTTGTATTTGGACTAATTCAGACTTGAAGAGCTAACTACATTGTTTTATTTTTTAATTTGTGCTATGAAGGAAATTAGCTGAGATATTTTTGTGTCTATGCAAAGATGATGTGATGAAATTAAACTACACTAGTGCAAAAATAATGCTTAAATCATATAATTGCAGGACACAAAGTTATACACTGAAGCTTTTATAGATTTTTTTTTTTATTAGCTGTGACATTGTAAATTATTGAGTGCTTTATTTTATTTAATTTTTTTTCAAAATTATTATTATTTTTTTTTTTTATGCAATAGATGATTGTTCTGCAATCCCTGCATAAGTACCAGCCCAGGCTGCACATTGTGGAGGTGACAGAGGATGGAGTGGAAGACCTTAACAGTGACCTTAAGACCCAGTGCTTTACTTTTCCGGAGACTCAGTTTATAGCAGTCACTGCCTACCAGAACACGGATGTAAGTGTGGAAAAACTCCGGCCTCCTTGGTTGTTTTGGGTTTTTTTTTTTATTTTTTTTTTTATTTAATTTTATTTTAGATATAAGCTCCCATTAATAGGTCCTCAGAGCTGTATGCATGCATTATATTTAGATATTTACATACTGCATATTATAGATTTTGAATCAGTTTAGAATTCCCATTTATTAAAACTTGTTCAGGTGGCATGGGAAGCTATTTCTAACTTTAATCAGCCACAGTTTTCCAATGCAAGCCAAACATGAGGTCTATAGATACACAAGCATGATGCTCCTTTATCCTTTTTTTTTCTTTTCCAAATCTAATATGTATCCTAACCTTCGGCTGTGCCTTGTTGTAGATCACGCAGCTGAAAATCGATCACAACCCTTTTGCCAAAGGATTCAGAGACAATTATGATTCGTGAGTATTTTGTATGCGCTTACATTGCTGTGCAGCTCTTTCAAAGCAAACAAATATATCATACTGTGGCTACACCAACTAATTGTGAAAGAACTTTCACATTGAACTGTCTTGACCTCATGTCTCATAAGTACATTTATTTATTTATTTTTTAGGATGTACACAGCTCCAGAGAACGACCGCCTTACGCCGTCTCCTACGGACTCTCCCCGTGCCCACCAGATTGTCCCTGGCACCCGCTACGCGATGCAGCCCCTCTTCCAGGATCAGTTTGTCAACAACCTTCCTCAGAATCGCTTCTACAACAGTGAGAGAGCTGTACCGCAGACTAACAGCCTCCTCTCGCCTCAGACAGAAGACGCAGCTTCGCAGAGGTGGTTTGTCACCTCAGTGCAGCAAGGGGGAAGCAGCAGTGGCACCACCAACAAGCTAGATCTGACACCCTATGAGGGAGAATATTCAAGTTCCCTGCTTCCTTATGGTATCAAATCACTGCCCATGCCTACATCTCACGCTCTTAGCTACTACCCAGACTCCCCTTTTACTACAATGTCTGCAGGGTGGGGGTCTAGAGCAGCATACCAAAGAAAAGTCACATCCAGTCTGCCTTGGTCCCCCAGACCCAGCCCCACTGCTAGTTTCCCAGAAGACTCAGAAAAGGTTAAAGCACAGATGGAAGAGGAGGTGAATGGTAGCGGAGCCCTGATCAGCTCCTGGACAGAGCCACAACCATCAGCTCTTTCCTTAGACAAGACCAATTCCTATTCTCTGGCCTGCAAAAGAAGGCGTGTGTCTCTTAATGGTCCAAGCACGGAGGACTCCTCCAGCAGCACCAAGTGCGAGGACTTGGTCTCTGTTCCCACCAACAATGGCTACAGCAAGGAAGCCCCCCCATCCAAAAGCATGGCAGCTTACTATTCATTTTACACAAACCCTTAAACATTTGTTTGGTCTTCATCAGCTACCGTGAATGAGAAATATTGTTTTAGCTTTTTTTTTGTTATGTGAAGACCATTATTTTGTGTCGGCAGTGATAAATGTCTTTTTGTTTCTTTTGTGGCAAGACAGAAAATGATGATGAAAAATAATGGCATTATGAGATGCACATGGTACAATGAGCGTCTCCATCTTAAGGCTTTTTGTTTGTTCCCAAACCGTATATATATATGTATTTTTTAACACCCCTTTTATCGAACTCTATCTGAAATTTACAAAGTGCCAAAGCATTCGTTTAAGGTGCCCTGTTTTTTTTTTTGTTTTTTTTAAGTGTGTTATGTTTCATTGTTGCATACATTTATGTATCTACCCTTACACTGAGATTAAGCTATGTGTTTACAGATTATATATTGAAGGCCTGTTCATATGAAATGTGTGCATTCTTAAATATATGAGAACAATATGCTGTATATACCTTAAATGCAAAGTTCAACTATTTGATAATAAAAGGCACACATGTTATGTTGAGTTTCGATGTGGTTATTTCAAGTTAATGGAGTCGGCTAAGCCCCTGCTTAAATGCAGTGTACTGTGCATTTAGTATTTGTTTGGTGTAGGTTGTGAATGCAACTGAGAAATACTTTCTGCAATTACTCACGAGGCGTTTGTAGGAGATGAAAAATGAAGAACGGCGCTGCTCAGCTGTGATTTTTCTGCGGACTTTGGCGCACTCTAGTGGTCTTTTTCTGTAATTGCGGCTATTACAAATGATTAGCCTGTTGAGTTGAACGTCTACTCCATCCCATGTTCACTCCAGAGAAGCCTAAAGCAGAAACGTTTATAGATTTACCCGTTTTAGAAAGATTTAATGTATTTTTCCGTTAGTGTAAGCGCGTACACCGTACTTATCTTACCTATTTCCGCTTCGGATATGATGCCCTGCTTTATGAAGGTGTAAATAGCTGTGGTTTCTAAGGGTAAAAAAAACAAAACAAACTAAAAACATGCACTTGGTTGAAATTAATGTTCAAGCAAAGCTTAGGCTTTGAAAAATAAGTCGGCCACGTCTTTCTCGCCTGTTTTTGGGGGGTTGTTTTGAAACCTGGCAACCCGACTAGTAGCCAGCAGGAGCCACCAGAGTCAACGGAGAGTTGACAGGGGCAACAGCACAGCTCATAGCTCACATTGTTTATACAGGTTTGCCCCACATAACGAGAAAATCTTTGCTTTACCCTTTGCGACTGACAATTCACTCACAAGGCCAGGTCTACAGCAGCAAGATGTGCAATCAGTGTAAGTCGAAATACTTGTTATTCATTGTTTACAGAGTTTTTCAACTGTACTAGCTACCGTCAAGTTGGCTAGCATCGAGATTAGCACGCTAGCTCAACCAGCCTCTAGCGTGTACACTGACGTTGGTCAACGCAGATGCTAGCGTCATGATGTTTTTTGTTTTTGAATATTATATAGCTAGCAAACAGCAGAGTGTTTTGTCAGTACCAGTGGCATTGTCGACAAACGGAATGGTTTGCAGCTGACGTTTTCTAAGGTTGGTTGTCGGCAGATTGGTTTTATTTTTAACCAGCAGTGGAACAAAGCGTTATCGGGGTCTGTTCATTAACACAACATGACACGCTGTCGTCGATTTTCTGCTAGCGAAAATGGTAAACACCGCACGACGTGGGTACGGGCCTGCATGAAGTAGTTTAGTGACAAGTGGCAGCTACGTAAAATAACGTTTTCATTTTTCTCATGTTAACGCTAGCTGTTGCTGTGAGCTTTAGTTAGATGTGGTTGGTTGAAGCTGTAACGGGGGAGTGTCGTTGACTGTTGTAAGATAGGTTAATGCTGTAGTTATTCATTTAGAGAGCAAGCTCGTTGAGTAATATGTGTTACAAACTATGAGATTATATAACTGTTCAAAGATCAGGTGTTTTTCTTTCTTTCTTTTTTTTTGTATGCCAAGGTGGCATACTGTTTGTCTTGCCTTGTGATGGTGTCTGGTCACTGGGGTAATCACATGGCACACGCCTGATCTAAGGTGGTGTTCACTTCCACTGGCTGCTCTGTTTACATGATGCATAGCGTTTTTTAAATGTATGGCAATGATGGCAGGGGGTGATTTCATGTGTTAAAATGGTCGATATTAGCACACGCAAATGTACACAGTATTTACCAAATGAATAAATGATAAATCATTCATATATGTAATACTTGTTTCTTTTCCACCTATCTCCTTTCTACCAATCTTACTAAAGAGTGAAAACACGTCTGTGCCATATTGCTATTCTAACTGATGAATAGATAACCACGTCATAACTTTGGTATTCGTTGTGTTACAGTGAATAACACACTTTCCCAGAAGACTACCAAAGGTTTCACTCTTATCTTCCTTACTTAGTTTAAAGATTGACTGATTAGAACAGTGTGCCAGACCTGTCCACGGTCTTGACTCTGTTTATATAACTGCACAAGTAGTTAGCTGTTTTCAGTTACCATTTCCTTTGTTCTACTTTCTAACCTATGGAATGCTTGGTATTAATGGGAGATGGGGGTTTTCGGTGAGCATTCATTCCTTCCATTGCACACATAACTTGTCTCCACCAGTGAGAATTTTGTTATTGGGAAGTTGAATGCCTGTTATTATAAAACAAATTATGCCGTGTCCTGTGTTCGGTGTGTGCTGCCGCTTACTAAAAATACATAAAGGTATCACATTGCCCCGACGGTCGTGACCATATGGTGCCCTGGTGGAAGCGGAAAGCGGACTTGCTGTGTGCTATTCTTCAGTTGAGGATATCTTGCTTCATAATGAGCCCTGGCCTCAGTGGGATGAGTAGCTTTGGCACTGTGAAGCGGAAACTCCTGGTGATGCCAGAGGAAGCCTTGTCCATCTCTGTGTGGGCTTTGTCCTCACTATGTTTAGGTATTCAAAAAAAAATATATAAATAAAAAGAGAAACACAGAGCTGGTTTACAGTGCAGTGGTGATGCTGACACAGGAGCTTGTGGCAGAGCAGCCTGAGCACCCTTGAAGACTGAATTCTTGTTTTGTGACCAGAGGGAGTGGAAGTCACCTGTACAAAACGAGGCAAAGTTGCTTTTCCTGAAACTGGTGAAAATATTTTTTATTTATTGGGAGGATGTTGAGATTTGTATGACTGACAAACCTGTTGACCATTTTCTTGCTTGAAGAGCCTCATTAGTCTCAGGCATAAAGACATTTTACTCCAATTTTTCGTCTTTTCATTAGGACATGCAGTATGCTGGCTTACTGGACTTGAACAGGTGGAAGACGACTTAAGAGGCTGCTGTCCCAGTCAGACCTTTGGACCCACGGTAGGGGACGAAATGGGGAACACAGCGACAAAGTTCCGTAAGGCTCTCATCAATGGAGATGAACTGCTGGCTTGCCAACTGTATGAGAGCAACCCACAGTTCAAGGAGGCTCTAGATCCCAACTCTACATATGGAGAGTCCTATCAGCACAACACTCCACTGCACTATGCTGCCCGGCACGCCATGACACGCCTACTCAGGTTAGGATATGGCCCAAATAAAACCAAATACGCAAGCAGACAGAATGTATACTTCATATTTTTGAGTGTTGTCAGTGAAGAAAAATTGTTATTCTGACAGGGCCTGATAATGATTGGCTCATAGATGGTTCTCAAGCTTTATGTCTAGTAACCCTTAACCTGACTTCTTCTCTTTTTTTATCACTCAGTGGCAGCTTATTCCATCTTTTCACTTTTGCTGTATTTTAAAATTCAGTTTTTCTTTTTTCATGTTTTTCCTCTATATGTCTCTGTCCCATCTGTGTCTCTACATAGCCATCTGTTAGCAGCTCTCAGGAATGCAACATGCTGAGCTGGAATAGAATGACGTTCCAAGAGCTTCCTATCTGACAAGCTAACAGCGCAGACTGTGCTTGTTTTTATCCCACTCTGGCCTTACTCTTAAAAAAATAAAAACAGTAGTTTAAGTCATAAAACTGGTTGTATAGCTATAATTCTAGTTTATGGTTTTCACAAAAGCAATAAAATGTTGAATTCTAAACTATTTTGGAAAGTAATTGACCTGTGTTGCAATATACAGCTCTCTTTTTTTTAGAATATTGTGCAGTTTTTTTTAGTTAAAATGCTGTAAAATATTCAGTTACACTAAAAGCTACATGCACTATGCATAACTCATCATTTTTATCTTTAAAAAAAAATCACGTTTACATTCTGAATCAGCACTGATGTTGTACGAATTTGCAGTCTGTTGACAGCATCCCACAAAAGACAACACATTACAATTTAACCATCTTGTCATGTCGTTATTCTCTTTTAGGTCTTTTCTCCTAAGCAAAGATGGCAATCCTAACAAGCGCAACGTGCACAATGAGACGTCTCTGCACCTTCTCTGCATGGGGCCTCAGATCCTGACTTCAGAGGGGGCTTTGCATCCCCGGATCTCAAGGCCATATGAAGACGAACAGCGACGAGGGGAATGCCTTCAGATCGTGCTAGCATGGACAGGAGCTAAGCTGGATCATGGAGAGTATGAGAGGGCTGATGTCAATGCCACTGACAACAAGAAAAACACTTGCCTACACTATGCTGCTGCCTCAGGCATGAAGACTTGTGTTGAGGTGAGATTATAAAAAAAAAAAAAAATCTGCAGATATTTCCTCTGGACTAGTGTAAAATTTCCTTAAGTGTGAAATTTTTTTTTAGGTTATGATCAAAGCCTCTGTAGCTGTAAACTGACCAGTTTCACTAAGACAAGGGCAGAGAGTATATGAGGGGAAGGATAATAAATGAGGCCAGAGTAGCTCTGATGCTCACACACATCATTCAGCATCTGCTCTTTTGTCTAATGAATATTTGTAGAATAGATCCTCACGTTTCGCCTTGTGCTAGAGTCAATCTTGACCCTTGGTAGGGAACTGTAATTTGCATCTTCTCATTCGCCCTCGCTGGTGAGTTTTTGGAAGATGCTGTGCAACACGGTACAACTTAATTAATCTCCTGGACAGCTCACACCAGATATAACTGTCAAATAGATTACGCGTGACTTTGTTATTGCATGTAATAGAAAAAAATTACAAATGCTGCTCTTAAATTGTGCTTCAGGAAAGGCAAGCAGCCACTAGTTGTGAAATCCCCAGAAAGAACTGCTGTACAGCTGCTACTAATTTTAAATGATCACATTTCTGCACACTGTCATTTATTTAGATGACTCTTCATTATATAAATATTATTGTTGTCTTCAATCTAATTTCCCCCCGGAGTCCATGCAGTTTATAACAAAATGCAATTTGCACCATGTGCACAACATAATGTCGAGGCTGGAGATGCAGACAGGTATGTTGTGACAGAAAAAGAGACACCCTACTTCCAGGGTGTCAAGAAATGTCATTCATAGACAGTTTAAAAAAGTAGACTCAAGCACAGAAGTGACAGTTACCAACAGAAGCCACCACCCCCCGAAAAGACACATTATTAACGTGTGTGTTTTTCTTGTACCGCTCTCAATATTATCTTAGCTCCTTTAATTGATCATCAAGACTTAGTGTCCCATACTCTACAAAGAACTTTGAAAACTAGAGAGTGAAGTAAAGTAGATATAAGTGAACTCTTTTTCAATTTTCTCGAGGTGGGTAAGTTGTTGCTATTTTTTTTTTTTTTTTTTTTACTGAAGTCATAATTGCAGTCCATATCAAAATAACTGCAATTACTATTTCATGCCTTAATTGTGGATACTTTCCTCTGATTACTGTTACAGGGTGAGTGGTACTCCACTGTGCTAGTAATCACAGGTGTTTGGAACTACATATATAGTCAGTGAGCTTTAATATCTGCTCTTGAATGCAGGATGTGTTCCATTGTTCAATGCCAGATATTCCTCTTGTTTCTTCATGCTCAGATGCTGGTGCAGAGAGAAGCGGACTTGTTTGCGGAGAATGAAAACCGCGAGACTCCATGTGACTCTGCAGAGAAGCAGCACCACAAGGAGTTGGCCCTGCGCCTGGAGTCGCAGATGGTCTTCTCTCTTGCCCCTGAGGCAGAGGGTATTGAGGCAGAATATGCAGCCCTAGATCGAAGAGAGGTACAGTATAACACACCAACAAGGAGTGGGTGTATAGCTTTCAGTTTGTCACCCTCAGCTGGTGTGACTTAAAATGTTATTAGAACCAAACTTTAGTCCACAGCATGCTGTTTAAAAAAATAATCCAAAAAACAGTCATTTTACTGTTGTTGCTGAATTAGGTCAAACTGTTGTAAATGAGCTACCCTGGTCAGCCTAGCCTGGCAGATCCCACACAATTTCTGTATTGTTACGCTTGCTTTGTCCTCATAACCCTTTAGCTACATAAGTAAGGAATAGAAGCAACATATGATGGTAACTTTGCTCTTGGAAAAATCCACTAGTTGACTGTATTTCAGTGTTTACATTTTTTCAGGAGTTAGTCACATTCTTCACTTGAACTTGTTTTGGTTGGACACAAACAGACTTGCACAAATTACTCACACAAAACAGTCTAGCTTAAAACATGTGATCATCATCATCAGTTTTAGTTCACTGGGTCTAGCTAAGTCATGTGTCAGCAATCATTTATGTTTCAGGTGGTTGTAGTACTTATTTTCTCTTCCCCTTTTTGCACAATCTTTCTTTACTACCCTTATTTCACCCATCACCCTTTTCCCCGATCTCACCCTCTGTTGTCCTTTTGTCTCTTTCTTTACCTTTCTCTGACAACCTGTCTTTTTTTCTTTTACTTCTTATCTTTGTCCTTACATTTCCTCTCTTATTATGTTCTTGTCAACCCTTTACTCTAGTTGTACGAGGGCCTGCGGCCGCAGGATCTTCGGAAGCTGAAGGACATGCTGATAGTGGAGACAGCTGACATGCTACAAGCCCCTCTTTTCACTGCAGAAGCGCTGCTACGTGCCCATGGTACTATTAAACAAACACAGTACTGGTTGTCCTTTTAATTATTTGGACTAGTAATATCCTGACAGCTTATTGGGTAAACATAATAACAGAGTAGTTAAACAAATGACATATATAGTTAGAAGTATATGGACAAGGAAGCATTTGATACAGTGGTTAGATTTAATTTAACACCACATAAAACACTTTTCAATCATTTCCACAACAACAAAAATATATATATACTTTAGTGGACAAGGTAAGTATACCCTTGGCCATGATTTGCATAATTGTTCACCTGTCTCAGATATTGGCTTATTAAAGTCTTTGACCGCTCTTCCATACAAATCCTGTCAGTTATAGAATGTTTTAATCTAAGGTTTCTCTTACACACTCCCTGTTTTAAAGCCCACACAACATTTCAGTGGGATTCAGACCAATAAGCAGGATCAGTCCAATAAGCAGGGAAAACCCCTCAAAAAACAGCATAATATTTCCACCTCCATACTTCACAATTATGATCAGGTCCAAAGCTATCTTTGGTCAGCTCTAAATATGTCTACAGTTACTGCAGCCAAACTATTTTTAGTGATCTATCCCAGAACACGTTATTCCAAAAGTGCTGTTCTTTGCCTGTATTTGATTTATCAGTTTTTTTCCCTTGGCACGTCTGCATTTTTCCCTGCATCTGATTGCAAATGAATGCCTTTTGACACTAGTAGTAAGAAATGGCTGAAGACCCTTTGATGAAATGTTGTGGTATTTTTATGATACCTTTTATGTTGTTCTGTTTGGGTTTAATTTGCTGGAGCAAGGAGTCTGGTACAAATTGGCAGCTGTTTAATACAGTGGAATGACTGATCTTGAGAATAACTTCAAGATTTTTATATGTCTTAACAGACTTAACAGACATCTCCAGCCTTTTGCTGCAGACCTCAGACCTAAACATGACACCACACATTTTAATAGCTTGTAAGACCAAACCAAAGAAGCTTAAAATAAGAAAAGCTTCTCCTGGTCACTCTCTAGGGAGGTTCTGTGTATCGGCACCTAATGTGAAACCCTGATTCTAATCTTGTGGCTGTGATGCTGTGAAAATGTGTAAAGGTGCATTTTCCATGGGGTTACTATGCTTTTTAAATGTAGAAATGACTACAAAATAGAAAATACAGAAAGCGTTTTTTGTATTTGGATAAGGGATTTATCTTCTATAAATATGCAGTACGCTGAAAGAATTGGACTTGTTCTGTTGTCACTGGAGAGAGCTTTTACATGATCTAAATGTAGTTTTAGTGAGTGCATTCATTTCAACAAACAATTTGAGAACAAACACTGCTTAATTAGGTTACTTAGGCTCGCGCCTGATTTACTGTAAATAAGATTAAATAATACACAGCATGAACCATGGATTTTTATGTCAAATCCTTGGCACGTCTAATTTATTTTTATTACATTCTGTTATGTTTTTCCTAGAAATAGTGCTGCAGAGAAAATATGCTTTGCTGAATTTGTCTCAATTACTTCACTCTTAACTTAGGCCTGGCCAAGTACTGAGTAAATACATCAGATTTTATTAGACTTCCATTCTTAACCCACCAGTTTTCAAAAGTGTTTCTGAAAGTTTTACTGATTTGAGGCTTTTGTAACTCGTTACTTCAGACAACTTGGCAAAAATGTTTGTGTATGACTTCACCACCTCTAATTAAATGAGCTTAAGGGCTGTCTGTTGAGCTGTGTGCTACATATGAGACACACTTTTAAGAGCTCAGAGGCGGGAGATTGACCCCAGAATGGTGCTATATTTATTCAGTTTTATCATGGGACTGCTGAAACATTTCAGGATTTTTCATCTCCTGCAGAAGGGTTTTTGCACTTGCATGTCATTTCATTTCTTGTGAAAAAGCGTCATTTCCACAATTTGTGACAATCTCTTATCTTTTCCTCATTGCTCGTCTGCTGAACTGCTTGCTTGTCCATCTTTCTTTGTTCCTGACAATTTGTATTTCCAACTCATTTTTGATATTTAAGACTAAATGTGAAGACTTCACTTTCAGACTCTATTTAATGGCTGAAGGCTTTAAGATAGGGCCATACACATTGATTAGTTTTAATTGAATGGAGCTAGATTGGGATGGGGGTTGTTGCGACATTCATTATCTAAAGGAGGCCATTTAGAGCGTTAGTCATTTGATTGGTGGCGAAACCTGTCTTGAGGCTGATAATGGCCTAATTGCACAGTTGACCTGGTCGTGTTCCTTATTTTAGGAGGGTAGACTATTTGGACTCGGGCACAGTCCACAAGTCATCCAATATTTATACTGAGAGCCTCTCAAATCCGTCCGTGTCCTAATGTGAGATTAAACAGCTATTCTAAAACAGAAAACCAGATGGCAGCAGGTCTTTGTTGTTGGCAGTTTAAAAGGCTTAAATGCTATTGGCTACCGGAGTATTTCTATTGAGAATCCACACAAATGTAAAATGAGATTCACTGAAATGCATTTTTTGTCTATGAAATTCAAACTTAGTTGAGTCTTGTTTTGACAGGTTAAATGGGAATTCATATATTCAGTATGTTATGTCTGTTTTAGGCCTGATCATAAAGTATTGTAAAAAATGTCATCTCCAAACAGTCAGAAAATGTTTTTAATTGGCCCTGCTACATTGCGTACTTCTTATTTGTGTCTTGACAAAAACTTGTGTGTTTATAGTTGCTGGTGAAAAGAAAAAAGATTTCTCTTTATCTTCCATTTTGTGCTTCACGGAAAGTAGGTTCTGTGAATTGATATTGGACTCTGCGCTGTAGCTGGCAGGCTTTGAGCTCTTCAGTGCAGATCACCACATTTTTGGCAAGAGGAAAGGTTGTAGAATCTGTTTTCACACTAACAACAGCCGGTGCGATGATTAAACATCACTGTTCTCCTGATCTGGAATTGTTCTTCCCATTCTGTAAACCCATCTACTTCCACCGTGAGTTTGCCTCGTATTTTCTTGGGTGTTTTTTTTTTTATTGTCAGTATTCACATTCCACTGCCACCAGCAACTGTGTAGGAGACACGACGACGCTGTATATGGAGTGGAAAAACCTGAATTCTACTGTTAATGTCCTTAGTAACTTAAATAAAGATAGCAAGCTAACTGCCTTTCTAAAGGGCAGGACATTCTGGATCACTATTACACTATAGTGAGCATTTCCTATCCCATCACCACTTGTGCTTTCAGTTTTTACTCTGATCATGACACACCTGATTCCTGCATAATGAAATACATTTTCTGAAGCTTCTTTTTTCCTTAGATCGTCATTTTGTCACTTTAACATAAACTTTCTTATATTCAAACATCCCATCAACACTTACTGAATGAGCTATGAGTGCTATACTGGAAATTAGACATTACATAAAGTGACGTGTAATGCACTGGCAGTCAGTTTTCGTAACTTTCTAAATTGTAGGTTATAAGCTGTGAGCCTGTGGGACATCTCACCTTTCTGAAATGAAATGCACAATGTAATTTGCTCTTAGATCCTGAGCTATCCTGTGTCAGTGTCAGGAATAATTTATTACAAGTAATTAAGTTATCACTGTTGTGTCACATGCATAAATGCACACAGTTTTTAGGAAGCTTGTGCATTGATTCTGCTGCTGTCTGATGCTTCAGTTATTTAAATAAACTCAGGAAAAAATCTTTTAGAAACACGGAAGCAACCAATTAACTTCAGCACCTTGTTACAATTTTTTTTTAAAAAAAAGACACACACAAGGATCATTGTAAACTTGTTAGACAACAGGTAGCAAGTTAACTTATAAAAATGTGTGTCTGACTCCCAGTCCATCAGCACCTATTGCACAGAAGCCTGCGTTGTTTCCCCTTTAAAAATTCTCTGCATACCAAGACCTGCACCTCCAGTCACTAGTCTGATCATTCGGATCAAAACATCATGCCACAATCAGTTTCATCCTCTAGGTAGTATATACTAAAATAATTCACTTCAAAGGTGCTTTGAAGAAAGATGTTTCTCTTTAATGTAGTTCTCTTTAATGAATGTCTTTTTTTGTGTCAGATTGGGACCGAGAGAAGCTCTTAGAGGCCTGGATGGCTAATGCGGCGGAGTGCTGCCAACGCTCAGGTGTGCAAATGCCCAACCCACCCCCAAGTGGTTACAATGCTTGGGACACCTTACCTTCTCCCCGGACGCCTAGGACCACCCGTTCCTCCATCACTTCACCAGACCAAATCAGCCTCATGCCTGCTGATGAGGAGTCTTCTCTGGTAAGATAAGATGCCTCTCACCAAGGAAAATATGGATCTATTTGCATTCAACCCCATACATTAGGCACGTAATGTTTGAGATTAGCCTGCTGTTTAGCACAAAGTGTTATCCAGACTCACATTGCTCCTGTTGTTGTCCATCAGCTATACAATTCAAAGAGTCCTGGAAAACTGGGCACGCTTTCTAATAAAATTTACCAAAGTAAAGTAAAATATCACTTGCTAAGTGATACTTACCAAACTGATAAAGCTAGACAAATTAATTTAAAAGGTGGACATAATGTAACTAAATACGTTATTAAACCACTAAGTTAGGGTTGAAATCCACTGCCATTATTTTTTATTTTTTTTGCTGAAAAGACTGTGTCAGCTCTATTTGATAAATGGAGCTCAATAAATCAGAAAAAAGTTTTAGCCACTGTTTAACTGTACTTATTGATAAAGAACGATCAAATGAAAAAGGATCACAGTCGGTCACAGCATGTTTTTCTGACAAAGAAGCTCCTATAGCAGCAGGGAATAGCTTTAGGCACGGAGGTGCATAGATTAACTGGCAGCATTCCCATAAAATGTGTATAGCAGTGCGTATTTAAATAAAATTCATGCAGTCCCAAGATTTTCTGAAGTGTTTCAGCTGAATTCTTTAAAATTTTATGATCACAGATGTCTTTCTGCATAATGATTCACTCTTTCCCGGTAAATATATGTTGCTAGCAGTCATTAGTATTCATGCCAGTGGTCTACCTTGCAAACATAAACAGAAGCAGGGCTTCCTTTTCTCATATGTCAACCAGTGTTTTGTCAGTTATCATGTAGGCAAGTCCTGAACAGAGCTGAGTTTTGTTATGTTATATAAAATATGCCAATTTAAGATACGACATCCTTCATGTTGCACTCTCCTTCTTTATGACACATGATTGACTGCTGTACATGTCGTATGTTATATTATGTTATATTACTGCTGTATGTTTGGGCACGTATCACTAAAGATGTCATATTATTGTTTTCACAGTTTTAACATTTTTACACATAAGGGAGAGTGTTGACCTTCGTGTGACTGGGGGTGGGTAGTCCGCAGTGATGCCACCACCAGAGGTTGGATGGCCATCTTTAGTTTTAAACTAATTAAAAATACTGGAAAGTTTTTTAAGCACTTACAGAAGGTGAATGAATCGCGATCAACTGTAGCTGCTAGACACTTACAGTCTGCACTGAAATATAATGGGGGTGCATAAATTTCGTAAATAAAATTGTTTTGGTTTTCCCTCCTTTGGCCTTTTGGGTGAAGGGTTGAGGGAGGTAGGGGGACAGCGGTAGTTGAGTCACTGTAGATAATTATTTTTGTCAGCTTTCAACAACTACACCTCCCACAGCATTAAAGTGTGCTCTCTAAGCTTCATGAAAGGTGTATTTTCCACCACTGTGTTTACAAAGCCTGCAGTGAGGGAGAGGACCCTTATTGACCTCTTGCTGTGAGAGGAGTTGTAAACTCCCTGTTTAATTGCCCACCTGTTATCCTGATCTAGTCTGGCATTTCCCATAATTATAAAACCTATTTGGAAATTGTCTTCTTTGAGAGCAAAAAGTAATATGTCCTGCACCAAAACAAAGTTTACTAGGCCTCTAGCCTTTATCTCATTTATTGCTGACAGCAACTCATTTTGTTTGACTGCTCGCTATTGGAGACTGACAATGCTTTATAAAAATCAGGGTGTGTGAGGTCAGCAAGGTCAGTTAGCTTGGGTTTAGACTTTATTCTGGAATAGTTTGCAAAATTGGGAATTGAGATGACAGTGCAGTGTGAGAAATGCACACTGCAGACTTTTTTTTAATATATAACTTTATGAGGCTTCTTTGGAAGAAAATGCTGTTTTCTAGGTTGTTAAATTTATTTCAAATTTGTAGTAATGATTTTTAAACTAAAATGATGGTACCTGGAGGGAGAATCAGACAGTTCTGAAAAGTTTAAAGACGTATCTTTTTGGATGAATGAATATATCCATTGGCGACGTGTGTTGATGGATAATAGCTAAAGCTGACACACTTTATTAATCTATAAATCAAGGCTGTCAGCTTCAGTTGCTCTCTATCGGGGGTTTACTTAAAACACCAAAAAACTCTGGATTGAAACATCAAAGATATGAACATGTCAGACAAATGTCTGAGGGTATCTTAAGTTGTGTGTCTGAAAAGGCGTAATTGAACTGCCCTGTGTCAATCGACCGAGTGTACTCAAAGGCCCGTTTAAAGGTTAGAGTTGATTATCACATTCTGCTCTTTCACAGATCAATACCTGCATTGTTGAAGTACACTGCCTTCTTTATGTCTTGTGAGGATCAGCCTTTCACTGTAACAAGGCCTGTGTATTTGACTGTGTGTCAAATACACTCTTTGTTTGTGATTCAACTTTCTGTGGGTATCTGAAAAATAAATCTAATAATAGAAATGTGAATGAGCCACATGCTTAGCTGAGGTCATAACATTGGCACAGTGGCTTTTCATAAACTACTTAGGGTTACTATTGTGTATAATTGTACACATTGACATTTCAACTCAGTAACTTCTCCACCTCTGACATGTCATCTCACATTAAAATCCCGCCCCTCCCTCACAATATTTGGAGAACATTCCCAAGCCAGGACATTCTCAAATTCTGGCATTTCAAGCAAAACAGGAAAAATAGAAAAACCCAGTGACTTTTTCAAAGGCTGTAAACAGTGGCACGGTTATGTAACAGAACAAAACAGGACTGTAACATAAAGACCTTTTGAAGTTGTACCAGATATATTAATTTTTTTATTGATTAAAGCTGAATTAATTTGTTCAAAAAATTAAAAGAGTTTAAATAGAGTGTATCTTGTTGATGCTAATATTGTGTTTTGATATTTATGTCTCGCAGTGTGGTATCTGCATGTCTTCCCTCTCCGTCTTTGAAGAACCTGTTGACATGCCCTGTGGCCACGACTTTTGTAGATCATGTTGGGAAGGGTAAGTCATATTTTGGTATGGCCTGAGGATTCTGCAGATTTGCTTGGGGTGTCTGTACTATGCGTGCACAGATCTTATTCAGTGTTTTTGTTCTTTGCATACCTCATTTCTGACTATTATTTGAATGCTTTCAAAGGTTTCTGAATTTAAAAATCCAAGAAGGGGAAGCCCACAACATTTTCTGCCCAGCCTTTGATTGCTACCAGCTAGTACCAGTGGAAGTCATAGAGGGTGTGGTCTCCAGAGAGATGGACAAGCGCTACCTCCAGTTTGACATCAAGGTAGTGATGAAAAAAAAGGAAGGAATTGAAATGAACTGAGCTGTGAGCCTCCTGCACAAAATATTCAAATAATTTTGTCGGGGATAAAAGATGATTCTGGTGTTGCAGTATTGTGTTATGATAATACCATTACTCACTTAAATGGAAGGGTATAAGTAATAAAGGTAGAGGAATTAAATCAGTTATGAGTGAAATAATCTTTACTTGAAACAATGACATTTTTTGTTATCAAATTGCCACAAGCAACAATGAATATTATTCATTTTTCTTTCAACATATTTTTTTTTGTAAGTTGTGTCTCCTTCATTCAGTTTAGAGTTGTAATTACACATTAGCAGTTTGTAAAATAAGTAATTTAGGGGCACTTAACAGAAAGAGTTCAACTTTGCAGTGTTCTAGTTAGAAATACCAACTTTTCTCTGTGACAAGTGGAGGACAGAGTGAGGCTAGCAGCCACTAACCAAGTTATGATGCTTTGGTGCCGGGGATACGTGGTTAATGCAGAGCAAGGAAAACAGAAAGGTGAGGGCACAAAGTATGCCAAGGTTTAACAAAAGGTATAACCTGATATATATATTTTTTTAAAGAGCCTTTTTAGTTGAATTATGTTCAGGCTGTTTTATTTATTTTGTGTTCAAGAATCTATTCCTTAAATATCGAGCTGCTATCAGATGGTCTCAGAACGCATACAGAGGGAATAATTTTATAGTTAAACATCTTTAACAGATTTTAAAATGACTTGACTTTAAAATTAAATTAACACTAAGAGGAAAATTATTTCAAGCTTTATTAGTGTCATCTACACTAAAAGGTATACAGCTTCTGACTGACTTTTGCTTTTATTGAAGGCATTTGTAGAAAACAATCCAGCAATCCGATGGTGTCCAGAGGCAGGGTGCGAAAGAGCGGTACGTCTGAACACCCAGGGCCCTGGAGCCTCCACCTCAGATCACCTAAGCTTTCCCCTCCTTCGGGCCCCTGCTGTAGATTGTGGCAAGGGCCACCTCTTCTGCTGGTCAGTATTGTTTTTGCTTTTCAAAACTCCAGTTATCCAAAAGAAACAGTAGTGATGGAGTTAATGGGAAGAAATATTGTTAGGCAAATATTTGGGGTGGTTTTTATTTTTATTTTTGTTCACCAATTGTTTTTTTGTTTGTTGACCATGCCTGACCTCATTAGTAGTGGTTCAACTTCAATAGTTCTTCTATCCCTTCACCCATTCACCAATACATTTATACAAGCACTTTTTTTCTAAACCTGTGTTTGATTGTTACATGTGTAACATTCATACATATTAACTGCCCAATGAACACTTTAGGAGTAACTCAGGGTTCAGTATCTTCCCCGAGGATATTTTGGCATGCAGACTGGAGCAGGCATGGACTGAACTACAACCTTCCAATTAGATGACCTCCTTTACCTCCTGAACCACAGCCACCCACAGGATGTTGTGTTAATATTTATTTTATTTTTTTTTGTAGATTTCTGTACATTTGGAAGAAAAAGGTTTTGAACCATCTTAATCAGGGCAGAATAAGCTAGTTGAAGTAAAGAGATGGAATGGCAAGTATAAGTTTTGGAGGTGCTTTGTATAGATAAAAGTGTACAAAATGTGATTACTGACAGTGTCTGCTTAAGAAAGATTTTATTTGTGAAAGGTCCCTCATACAAAGGAAACTAACAAACAGAGAAAATTCAGGACTGCTGCTACTTTCCAAACCACAAAGATAAGGTGCTGTCCTAAAAGCGGTGAAATAGAACTAACAGTTAACAGTTAATTTATTTAACTAAAATGTTTTTCACTAGTTCTAATTTTTACTTTAGTGTTAGTAATAACCTTGGTCTGTATGTATTGCAGGGAGTGTCAAGGTGAAGCCCATGAGCCCTGTGACTGTGAAACGTGGAAGATGTGGCTACAGAAAGTCAGTGAGATGAGGCCTGAGGAATGTGAGTGTTTGTTGTTGTTGTTTTTTTTAAATCGTGGATTTGTTATCTAAAACTGTACAGGAATCAGTAACAAACTTACAGTATGCGGTTTTGTTTTGAGACCTAATGTGAAATGGCATTTTCTATCTGTTGAACCACAGAGTAGAATTGTGTTGTTACCTGGATCCTAAAGAAGTTTATGAGCCAGTGTCTTTATTTGCCCAGATTTTTCAGGGTGCACAAAAGTGACTGATTTGGAGTTAAATTGCCTGGAACTCAACCACAGTAATTACAAACCGTTTAGCATTAGGCCAATTAAAATCCACCACGTCGATGATAAATTATTAATTAAGACGAGCAACCTGCTCACTAAAAGTTTGTGGTGTTTAGAAACATTAATTGGACTCTGGGCAATCTAATAGATGATTTAAGATACCCCGGCTGCTCTTGAGTGCCACTTGGTTGATGTGACAGTCGGAAGATAAAAGCAATTATTTTGTTTCGGAACTATCTTCCCCTTCGATTTTCCCCAGATTCTGTTTCATCTTGGCATTTCAGCAGCACATCAAAGGTGCTTTGATAATAGCCAATTATTCTCTTTGTGTGTGTGTAGGTGGCTGCATGAGCATCTTGGGAGATGTTAGCAAAATATATTAGCAATACACATTAATCAGGCAGGACGATTTCCCACTCAGTGCATTGGTCTGTTTTGATGCTCTGGTAATAGCCATTCTCATTCTGTCTCATTATGCCTTTATTTGTTCTGTTTACCTCCCCCTCCTCCATGTTGAAGTGGCTGGTGTGAGCGAAGCTTATGAGGATGCAGCCAACTGCTTATGGTTGCTCACTAACTCCAAACCCTGCGCCAACTGTAAGTCTCCTATACAGAAAAACGAGGGCTGCAATCACATGCAGTGTGCCAAGGTAGGCAGTAAGGCCTCTCATATTTTTCTTACCTAGACAGTAATCGGGTGATCAGTTTATCTGGTTGGTTTAGAAAGATATATGAATCAGTCGTTTTCTGGTGGAGAAAACAAACCCAAAAGGTTTAAATGAGCTACATGTGTGCAGTGAACACAGTATACTTCTGTTTATGTTTTAAATGGACTTCAGAATCATCTTCTTTGACATACTGCCATAAAAAGGAAATCCTTACACAGCTATACAAAAACAAATCCCTCCTATTTGTTGTTCCTTAAAAGTGCAAAATGCAGATTTTGGCAACTCATAGAAATAATTAGAATTAATTATGTATAACTACCTTATTTATCAAACTTCAGTAATATTTGGAACTTTTGGGATTGTCACCCTCTTCTGTAAACATATTTAGAGCAAGTGTGGGTTTTGGAGCTGCATAAAGTGGTACAGCATAGCTCCATTTAGCATTTTTTCTTTTTAATCAGTTAATTATATTTTATGTAGCCACCAGTTATTCATTGGCGTATTCTTTCATTTTTTACCAAGAAGCATTTACAAATTGACACAGTATTTTATCATACAGTGCAATGATAGAATAACTCAGGGCTTTTATGCAAAGTACTCTTCTCAGTGCAAACAAACTGTCAGGTGGGAGATAAAGTTTATTCGCACACAGTATGTGTATAAATGTCAAAATCTCATTTTCAGTTGTACAGATGGCTCTTTAAACACTAGAATGAGCCATTTTTACTCCTGATTCTCCACAAGCCTTTCTCTTTCTTACACCACACTCAAGCCAAGTTGTAGTATTTATACACAATGGTATTACATGATCTGTCAAGCAGATGACTACAACTTTCTGAGTTCTGTCAGATCAGACTATTAGAATAGCTCTGTTTTATACTGTTCTGTTCTCAGTTAACACTTTTTTAAAGGAAATGCAGTGTGCATAGCAAAGGGGCAACAAAGGTACCTGTTGATGCTGTGAAATGTATGTGTAATTACAGTATGAATGCATGCTGTCATGTTTACATCTTAGCAGATAGCTTCTGTGTTGGTCCACCAGTGTGAATAATACAGGGTTAACTGTGAAATTATAAAAACAGGTTTTGTATGAAGGCCATTTATGGCCATAGCTGTAGGAAGTAAAAGAGAATTATATTATGGATCTAAGCGATGGAAATCAGCTTCCTCTGAGGGTCATCTGGGCTTTCTTTTAAAGATAATTTGAAGAGCTTGGTCACTCGGGAAAAGATCAGAGTAGAGCTGCTACTTCTCCACATTAAAAGGAAGCCACTTGAGGTGAGCGTCTAACTAGAATGCCTCCTGGACATCTCCTGAGGTGTTTCAGGCATGTGCAACTGTGAGGAAGCCCCAGGGTAAAACCAGGGTCTGAAAGAGAGATTATGTCTCTCGGCTCAGCTGGCTTGGGAATGTCTTGGTATCCTACCAGAAGAGCTTGAGGTATCTGGGGAGATGGAGGTCTGGGCATCTCTGCTTAAACTGCTGTCCCTGTGACCTGGACCATGATAAGTGGAAGAGGATGGATGGATGGTCAAGGGCGAGAGTGAGACCAGTAATCAGACATAGTCATGTTGCTTGACTTTGTCTCTGTTACTACAACTGTTGCTGTAGGGGAGGCAGTGCAGTCATACAGCAAAGATCTTTTTGTCTCTCTGACACCCTTGTCACTGTCTGCACTGGTTAAATAGGCTGACTAGAGATGGACATTAGTTTTGGGGGAATGGAGTGGCTTTCACAAGCTGAGAGGCCACAGAGGGCTCAGCCTCTTGACCTGTTATTACCTGGTAAGAAACGGCTTTACCCCTGTTGCCTGGAAACACGGGACTCAATGTTGCTAAGGAACCTTTGTCTTTTCACTGCCATTTCCTTCTCTCTGGTGTGGCTTCACACTTTTTTCTTGTCTCAGGATTCTCTTTCACATGTCTTTTTGTGTCTCTCCATCCACCCATTCATGTCCCCTCACTCTCCTTGATTTTGTATTGATTTTTTTTGATGTGTCATATAAGCAGAGAGTTTCCAGGACAACTGAGGCCTCAGCCTTAAGGTTTTGTGATGCTCCAGCTAACTTGTCACCCACAGAAGTGCTTGTAGCATGGAGAAATCACTTATACCCAAATAGGCTCCAGATTGGAGAGGCTGTAGTGTTTTGCTGTGTTTTGTTGTTCTTTCTCCATCGGGACTTGCTGCTCTCAAATGCAGTCTGAGTGCCTTCTAGTGGCAGCAGGCTACAAGGATTCACGACTCTGTTCAAGCAGCTGCTACTTGTACACTGTAGAAAAAGAAATGGATGAGAAGATGGAAGAGATAAAATGGATACAGGTGATTAGATTAGTTTAGTGAGTCTTAGAAGTCCTTGACCCTTAATTATAATTCAGTTATGATTTTTACAAAGGATGTGTTTTTGAAAAAAAGTGCCTTTCTGTCCTGGTAGATCTGTGCTTGATAACTCAAAGAGGTTACAGCACATCAGATGAGCTCTGATGTTGGGTCAGTCTGGATATTCCCACCTTTGGATGGGGATATTAATGAAAACATGTCTGTAGATGGGGGAAAGGTATCGTTTTTGCTGTCATTTCATATACCAGGATAATTGTTTTTCTCTCACAGCAGTTATAAAAAAAAAAGTGTCTTTTTCATTTTGTCATTAAATGTAAATTACCTCAGTATAGCAGGAGTAGCATTAGTAATTGGCTTTCCATTTTCTGATGTGACAGCTGACCAGAGATGTTCTCTCTCCCTGCAGTGTAAGTACGATTTCTGCTGGATCTGTCTGGAGGAATGGAAAAAGCATAGCTCATCTACAGGGGGCTACTATCGCTGCACTCGCTATGAGGTCATCCAGCAGGTGGAGGAGCAGTCAAAGGAAATGACTGAAGAGGTACATACAAGTTAACACGATATTATTACATTCTCTGTGTTTTCATATTTTAAATGCTTTCGGCCCAGTTAACCGAACACTTTGTAAAATATGACTTAACAGCGGTATAATGTAACAACAGGGACCAGAGCTGAGTGATGGCAGTTGTTACTGGGGGAGCCCTCTGTTATGATGATGTAGAGTGAATATCCTAAAGGAGCAGGGCTGGGGTTGTTTCATATTGTATTTTATTCCTAAACGTCAAGACTCTTTCAGCAACTTGTCATCGTACTCCTACACCATTATCAGACTCACAACAAAAAAGCAGAAAGCTTGGTGCATTATAAACTCGTGTCTGTTTTAATTTTACTCGTTCTTCCTCTGATTCAAGCCATGCATACATTAACCGGAATGTGGTTCCACTTGTCCTAGTAGCCAATAATATAGCCTTCAAGCTCCTCAGCTAAATTTAAAACGAGCAATCGTCTACAGAGCTGTAGTAAGTTTGCTTTCTGGTTCTGTTTTCTCAAACTCAGACATTGACCTAAGTGACATTACTTATAGCAATTTATCAGATTTTGTGCAAGTCCCTGTGGAACCAGAGAAGACATTATATAACCGTTTACTCATCTGCAGTAGTACTCTCCAAGGCCTGGAGAATGGCGATACATAAAATTGGTGGATTTTTCCTGGAAACTCATGATGGAATAGTGGATTATTTACAGATTTTCTGTGCACAGTTGATAAATATATTTTGCTGCACAACCCAATCTTACTGTAATACACCAAATCTCTGTCTGTCTGCAAACTCCTACACGATCAGGAGTTGAGCAGCCGAAGTATATAACACACAGGTATATAGTAACGTAGGCCTTGACACCAGTTGGCAACTGCTGGTTGCTAGGGAAAAATGAGTATTTCCTGCTTGTTGCAGATGGTTGCTCGAGGTTAATGGCAGTTACTGTAAAATCATTTGCTAAAACCACAGTCATGTACATCCAGAGTCACTGACCTCCTGGTAACCAGTCGTTACTATTGAAAGATGTATATTCCCTGACTGGCTGGCAACTCGTTGGAAGGGTTTGCTTGCTGTTACTAAGTGAAACTGCTTGCAAAGAGGTAAACAGTGTTGCACTTGTTTGCATTTGGTTGCCAGAGGGTCACTGACCAGTCTCTCATGTACTATCATCAAAGCAAAAAGAAATTAACTCCCCCCCCTTGTCACACATAAATGGTATCATTTGGTGGACTTACTTTAACTGTAAGAAGCAAAAGTATTCAGGCCCTCTCTGTGAGAAGAAACACCATGCTCAGGAGCTTGACTGTGACTGGTGTCTCATCACTGTTTTGCAGGCTGAGAAAAAACACAAGAGCTTTCAGGAACTCGACCGCTTTATGCACTACTACACACGCTTCAAGAACCACGAGCACAGCTATCAGGTAAACAGACCAGACTTTGTCTTGCAGTGATGTTGCCTTTGCAGCCGTTATGCAATGAATGCAGCCCGTGAGAATTTGTTTAAAACTAGTGCTTTAACTTTAAAATAACTAACATATGGTATATTTGCATTTTGTTCATCACAAATAAGTCTGTTGTTAATTTATTTTGTCTCACATGGCATTCTCTCTATTGCTTGGTTTAGCAGAAACCTCGTGATAAGTTTTGTAATTGAGTAAAATTTCTGTTTTTCTCCCATTAGCTAGAGCAGCGTCTGTTAAAAACAGCCAAAGAGAAGATGGAGCAGCTTAGTCGAGCACTAAGTGGAAGTGAGTATGCAGTCTGCCGTAACGGTGTCAACCTTTATTATACCAGTCCTAATTCAGTTCTTTAATATTGAGCTTTTGGAAGTAGAGGAGAAGGGATAGAAAACTGAGGTGTTTTAATATTATTTTAACAACAGTGGGTATCGGTTTAAGCATTCAGTAGTGTAAGGTTACAAGAAATATAAAGAAATATAACATTTTAACTTGAATTTTTCAAAACCATGTCAGTAAAGTCAGTTTCTGCCTGATTAGTTAGCTGAATGATGCTCCGATGTACATCAGGTAAAACAGTAGATTCTGAGTTAGCTCACATAGTGGTGGTGGCTGTCAGCTGGCAGAAATGGAAAAGGTTCCAAGTCGGTCGTCATGAGTTTGGCTTAACTGAAAGTTTGCACAGTTTATCCTACATAATACGACTGCTGACAGCTTTTAGTCTCCAATAATCAGGTTTGGCCATCACTATTGTGTTTTCTGATGCAGTTCAGAATCTGAGATGCAGATAAAAATTCTATTTCAGATATAAATTTGTCTTCTATTCAGCATGTCTGGATTGCTAATTTACACATTTAGTGAAAAGATTTATTCAAATGAGAAGAAAATGATTTTCCCTTAGGTTCCAAATTTTTTTTTTTTTTAAATCTCAGTAGTCACTGAGTCACTCTTCATCAAAGGCCAGCAGTGTTCTTGGCCCAGACTTCCCATCATACTAGACACCTCAGTTATAACTTAAAAGCACAGTCTCTTCATGTGCTTTAGTACAGTCAAGGAGTTCTTTCATATGCTTTGTTTCAGGGTTTCTTGTCATGTAATACTAATCGGCTCAAAAGCAAAGTGAAGTAATTGAGGCAGAGTAATGAATGTCCTGTACAAAAGCATATCCCATATTCATGTTTGTTATCTGACTCTCCCGCCTTCTCTTTCCCAGGGGAAGGAGGCCCACCTGACACTACATTCATTGAAGATGCAGTCCTAGAACTACTAAAGACTCGCCGCATCCTCAAGTGCTCTTATCCTTATGGGTTCTTTCTGGAGCCCAAAAGCACAAAGAAAGAGATCTACGAGCTTATGCAGGTTTCAGGCTTACTTAGTGAGAGGAAAGACAAATGTTCACAGTGGTCTAGGCCATTAGATATGTGAGACTAAAGCTTTCTACTGCATGATTCTCACAATCTTCCCCAGTTATATCTGCACATCTCAGCTTTTAGTTAAACATCTAGTGCTGTATAATTTATGATCATCCATATAGATACAGGATGTACTTTCCTGCTAGTTTTTATAATGTGGCCTTTCAGATGCTGGAGAATGAATCGGCACGACTCCCATAGGTCTTACAATTCCTTAAACGCCTGTAAAAGTAATAGTTTTTTTACGTAGATACATAAACAGCTGCCCCACAAGTACATTTGTTAAATTGAAACTTGAAATCCTGCATTTGTACACTGTGATTGCTAAGTCACCTGTCTTTCTGCCCCCAGACGGACTTGGAGATGGTGACTGAGGACTTGGCACAAAAGGTTAACAGGCCTTACCTGCGAACACCACGCCACAAGATCATCCGTGCGGCTTGTCTGGTACAACAGAAGAGGCAAGAGTTTTTGGCCTCAGTAGCCAGGGGAGTGGCCCCCAATGACTCACCTGAAGCCCCAAGGCGAAGGTAGCATACAGACCAGTACCTAACTTTGTTAAAATAACACATTTTACATTTTTTTTTATTTTGAGAGCCAATTCCTGTGTGATTTCAGCTATCACAAGTTTGCCATTAATTTCTGTCTTTTGCAGTTTTGCTGGTGGAACGTGGGACTGGGAGTATTTAGGCTTTGCATCACCTGAGGTAAAAGCTGATTGGTTGGACAGTAAACTTGAACAAAATCCATTTGTCTTATTGTGTGTTGAGTGATTTAGCCGATGATGTTTTTTTATCTTGTCAGATGATTGGGTTATTTAAACAGATTACAGGTGCATAGTAAGAGTTGGTGATTCCCATTTGTTTTAGCAAAAATTAATTCACTTAAAGCTAACAAATGTAGCCAGATAATTGTGTTGGTCCAGGTTCACTTGCAGCTGCCTTTTACACTCACACCCACATATCATAATTGGTGCCACTGTTTCTAAACAAAACCAGCTTCTGACTTGTTCTGGTTGTTGCCGTTGCTCTGAAGTGCTTTGAAACCACATTTGGACTCATTATTAAACGTACTTGTACAAATTAGGAAGAAAAAGACATGTTAGTCCTAAAATGTTCATTTTTCTCAAAGCCACAGACTTCCTCTCTTGGTCACAAATAATTTTTGGATAACAAAGGTTTTTTTGTTTTTTGTTTTCCGCCTGTCGTTACTGTTCTTGAATGTAATAGCGGAGCCACTCCCAGATTTCAGCATGCCATTGGAAGTTTAATTTTATTAATTAGGAATTTCTAATATTATGAACTGTCAGTGTTATTGATGCTGTGATGTTTACCCTATACAGTATAGTACAGTACAGCTATATTTGTAAAACATACATAATATTAATTTAATCAGTGCCCTTTCAACAAGTGCCTGTGATTTGTAATCCCACTTATTTCTGCTAATAGAGAGTACTTATTGTTTCAAGAAATTACTTTATTGCAGAAATATAAATCATAATTAGATATAATTATGTTGTGTAATTAATTATATGGTGTCATATAACATCTTTTAATAAAGTCAGTATGTATATTTAAATTATTTTAACATTTCTGGTGACGCAGAGATCGCCATGTAATTTAACACACTGGAGCAAGCCAGATGGTTCAGTGTTCCCTGTGCAACCGTCAGGAATGATGAAAAGCACAGTATGCTGGCAAACACCTAAGTAGGTTGCGCCTGATCATTACACATTAGTAACAGGTGTTTGTAGTTAACACTTAGAGTCGTAAAAGTGTCGACCACATAATGGTTTGATTATTGACCTGTCTTCTTTTTCTGCCCAGTGTGATGTATGCACTTGGTAATGGTGCATATGTCAGTACATTGCAGATACGACTACAGGTCTGTTATTGATTTTTCTAGACTGTGGCAGTTCTTAAACATACAGTTCTTTTTTTCAGAAGCGAATTTGCTCAGCTTAAGAGCACCATCACTCTTTTGGCTTAGGCTCGTGTAGCTTCTATCTGAAAATTCAAATCTCACCCCAAAATAAGCCTCTGGGGTTTCTGTGCAAATCCTATAACATTTCAAAGCTGGCAATGGCCAATAGACATTTTAAGGGGAGATGTTTTGACTTGTATCAGTAAATAAAGCACAAAATGAATTAAAGATGACTCAGTTACATTAAATATACCAGTAAGCCCTGTAAGTCACTTAGCCACATGCATTACAGTAGGACCCTCCGTAAATGGAATGTAAACACATTTATACATTTGCACTTCATTTACAATGACTAGTCAAAGTATGTGTGCTGAAAAAGATCTGTTGTCAGGAAAGAACCACAGAAAATATTATTATTATTCAAATCAGCCAAGAAACTAAACCAACAGATCTACTACAGTAACTTGTCTTCTGACATGATAGCAAAACTACATACAGCAGCTCTTGTTTTTCTATTCAGCATTTTGCTTCTTCTAAGATGTGCCATTATTTTGTAGGAAGTCAGGTGCCACATGCCATGATACTTATCTTGTCTCTCATTGGTTGACAGTCTTAACAAGCTGGAGATCCCTGCATGCATTGATTTTGCTAACTACTAATTATCTCTGTCTATCTTTAATGTGCATCGATACTGTGCAATAACATTAATGATTATAATATATAGGCCAGCTGATGCAAGTATTCATGTTGCAAAAAAGATTAAATTTAACTTGACACATACTAATATAGACATACAGTAGATACTGATAGCAGATGCTGAACACCAAGCTTATTTTTTATTTGTTTTTGTTTTTTGCCTGCTGGTTAAAACCTTCTCTCTCAGTCAGTGTCAGTAGTTGGTAACACCATAGTAACAAAGCCAGATGACACTGCCTCACACACTTACATATGTCTCCTCCATGCTTCTTATAAAACCTGCATCACTTCATAGTGGGTTATATTTAGCACGGTGGAAGCATGAAAGAGCTTTTGCTTTTGATGATATTTGCATGTTACTCAGTGACTTTAGCAGTTGAGATGATTGAATAAAGAATGCAGAGGTACTGATATGTTGATTTGGTGTATGTAGCCTTTTTCATGAGAGCGGTCTTGCATTTATCAGTACTTTAAGAGGGATAACAGCACTGGAGTTTTCATTCATTTGGCACTTGACTACGCATGAGTGCCATCTCACAGTTTTAAATCTATGACTTTGACTTTGCAGGAATTCCATTTCAAAAATGTTAGCTTGAGTTGATTTAGATAACAGACAAATTCACTGCTTTTCCCTTTGAAGAGGTACACACCAATGAGCCAAACTTTTAAGACCACCCATCTTTCTGTGCAGTCAAAGTAGCTGTCACCCAGAAAAGCATAGACTCCATATGGCCTCAAAATAAGACCTGTGTGCTGGGATAAACAGGAACTATTTTCCTTTGCCATGTTTTTTTTTCCCATGGTAATCTGACCAAAGTTTCAAGTAGTGAGGTCAGCTGATGTGCAAATAATACCTGTTAACCAAAGGTTCAGGCGTCAGACTGCTCTACACCCTCCTTATCAGATATTTTTCTCATGAGTATAGAGTCACACCCACATAATGTTCATCTTGTGTTTGTAAGACATAGCTAATCAAGAAGATTGGTTTAAAGGGAAGGTAAGTGGTTTCAGTTAGTGCATGAATCAAAGACCTGCATGTAGTCCCCCCCCACACACACACACACAGTTATTAACTTCAAACCTGCTAGAATCAGTTTCCTTGTACAAATCTCCTTCATTGCATTTTTAAAGTAACGATTGTTCTTATATTTTAAGGAGTACGCAGAGTTCCAGTACAGACGGCGGCATAGGCAGAGGCGGCGAGGCGACATGTCCAGTCTCCGTAGCAACACACCTGACCCTGACGACCTCAGCGACAGCACTTTAGGTACTTCACTTTATACAGGGTTTCTCTCAGATTTCTATTTCTGTTGTGATGGCTATCTCACATCATGATATTAAATTTTTCTCCCTTGTCACAGCTTGTTATTTGCATAGCTTAAGTTACCATGTGAATTTATCGTGTGATGCATCTGAATGTTGTGAACGCAAAGTCTTTGGGTTCGAGTTGGTCTGATTTTTCGATTGGGTCCAAACGTCTGAGAGAACTACCTGGTACACAGAAAGTGCGCAGATTTAGACACCTCAAGGTTTGCAGTGTTTACAAAAGATTTTGATTGTTTATGTATAAAAGATAAGTTTTCTTGTAAAGTTTAGAAAGTTCCCTTGAGTTGTTTTTCTTTTATCAAAGCAGGGTTCGATGGCCCTCAGGTAGATTTGATCGACTGTTCAGCTAAATTAACTTAAATTGGTCATCTCTTATAATCACAACTGCTTCAGGCTCTGAGCAAAGAAAAAATTGCTTGGAGAATAATAGATCAGAATAATAGATCAAAACTGCATCTTAATTAAAATAGAACGTCAAAATTCTTATTCTTGGAAAAAAATGAGACCTTCTCTGTTTCTAATCATGGATAAATGTTTCTAATAGTGCAGTGTGACTGTGAAACACTTAGTGAAAAAATATTTATATATTCATTAAAAGTGTGATTAATTAAGCTCAAGCCTACATTTGCTATCAGTCTAATTGGAATACATCCTGAAATGGCACACTGACTCCAGCATGGAAAAAACAAAAACCCAACAGATGGATGGAATGGGTCAAAAGTGCAATTTGTAATGGCTGGTATGAAGCATTTAAGGTGTAATGATCTTTTGAGTAGAAAACTATTTAAAGATAGATATAGGGAAGTACTGTGTACATGTGATAGGACGTTTTATAGAAGTCAGTTCCAGAAATGAGAGTTATAAGAATTATTCTAATCTGAAACTGTTCTGGTAGGAAATTAATAAACTGAGAACTAGATACTGCAGAAAAGACCTATCGAAGTTCATCTTAGCGATGGTGTGGTTTGAAAGTATAGAATGAGATTAAATGAGAGCTAGATTTTCTTGATTTGTTCTCAGGAAATCACATTGTGATTAACTTTGATTTTTGTTTCTTTTATTAGTGACGCATGTGATTCAAAGGATGAGTTGAGTAGAAGCATGAATCATGATGTTTGTTTCCCATGTTTGAATTTTGATGTTACAAAGAAGTGAAAAACACTGTAGACAAGTTACAGTTAAAGCACTAGGTGTGGAAGAAATGCCAAAGAAAGTATTAAAGTCTCTGTTACTATTAAAGACACATTTCTGTTGCTTTATAATTTGTTTTAAGGGTAGTCAGTCACAGTCTTATTAACTTTGAATTAATCCATCAGAATTGCATAAGAGCAGGTGCAGGTTTGCGAAGCCCCACCATCTTGAATACAGTGGCTGATGTTTTCGTTATCTCTTTCTCGTCCTTCACTACTGCTTTCTGTCCCCTGTCATTTCCACCTTATCATCATCCTCCTTATATCAAGCCCCATTTTCTTGCACTCAAGTTAGGGCTCTAGCTCTGTGTGGGTTAAGAATGTCTAACTTTAAAGAACTGTCTGTTTAAACATCTAGCAACATTTGACGTGTCAGTGGTTAAATGGTAAAGTTTCAAAGCTCTTCGGTGAATTCAGGCCCTACAATCTGTTCCAGATCTGTTTATTTTTTCCTGTTGTTGGAGTCATGGTTAATGCTCCAAAAATATTAAGATCCAGTCAGATGCTTCCCTGGCAGTATTGTGTTAAGTGGAGAAGAGTCTTAGCATCCACCGGTACCTAAACAAGCACACGTGCACTGCAATGATTCAGTTACATTATTTGTTTAGAAATATTGATTTTTACTAATTAGTTTTTCCAAAATAGAGCTTCTGGAAAAATTACACTTGCTTGAATTCAGTAAGCATTTCTAATCTTTTGTTTTTCTCCATCATTGTGGTACTTTTATCCAGGCTGTATGGACTGAAAACAATAGATAAAACTGGAGGGTAGCTAATAGGTTCTGTTTTGTCAGGAAAGAGGAATTGCTCACAGATACAGATACAGTTAGTGCAGTTCCTGGGGTTGTGACGGGTTGCTGTTCCTTCATCAGTGTGTTGACTAAACTCAAGATGATGTTACTAAATTGAATACTTAGCAGTAGATTAAACTGAGTAAATTGATTTGTCCTGCATTGATTTAGTTCAATAACCAGGTTTGACTTTTTCTGTGTTCCTTTTTTTCCTATTAAGACACACAGGATGCTGGAAGTGGACGCAGACAAGGTCCTATGATGGTGAGTAAACATTTATCTCGAGCTCACACAGTAATGTAGTTGAAATTATTCCTGAAGGCATTTTTGTCTTAGTACTGTGAATTATTAATATCGTCTTGATTCTTAGCTTTTTCATATTCACTAGTTCACCAAATGTTCAGTTAATAAAAGAGTAATATTTGAAACTGAAACCTACAGGGTTTTCTTTTTCTTTTCTTTTTGGACTGGGGTTGGGGCATGAATGACTTGAAACATACTGAGTGATGGACTGCAGCGTTGTTGTGTGGTGGGACTTTATATATACACACAGAGAGTGAGTGGTAATGATAGTTTTGAAAATGTAAAACCTTAAAACCCACTGTGAAGCAGACTGCAACAACGCAGCTATAAAGAAAAACTGTCTTTGCTTTCAGGTTTGTGTGTCAAAGTGTCAAAACTGCAGCAGCTGCTATTTTCCTTGCCTTGTCACTATCTCCATCTGCTGCTACTGTTAACTTTTTTAACAATAGGTGCTGCAGGTTATACTTAAAGTTAAGTTTGAAAACTGCTGATGCTCTACCACATTGAATCCTTTTATTCTTGCAGGGTCTGGGTTCGCTGGATGACGATGACCCCAACATTCTTCTGGCTATTCAGCTGTCACTCCAGGACTCAGGGATGGCCGGGAGTGTGTCCAGTCATGAAGTACTTGCCAACGAAGCCTCACTCGGCGCTATTGGCACCTCCCTGCCTTCGAGGCTTGAGCAGAGTGCTCCAGGCATCGAGGTCCCCCCCAGAGCTTCTCTAAGCAGCTCAGAACTGCTGGAGTTGGGAGATAACTTGGCGAAACTTGGCAACATCAGCAGCCAGTACTCGGCTGCCACCGGTGTTGCTATCCCTGTACAGCACGGTGACAGTCATCATCGGGCATACGGTGCTTCTGTGCCCATACCAGTGGGTCCCGGTGGCAGCAGCTCTTCAACAGGCCTCTTCTCTTCCACCGACACAACAGACTCAACCACATGTGGCAGCCACGACCCATCCTCATCCTCTGCATTAGCAGCAAACGCTAACCTGCTGGGCAATATCATGGCTTGGTTTCACGACATGAATCCTCAAGGTATCACTCTGGTACCCCCAACCTCCTGTGACAACGACTCAGTCCCGGGTTCACTCCATAGGGGCGAAGGAGAAGACGATGACAAGGTCGGGGTGGTCGTCTTCCCTGAAAACAGGAAGCCTCAGGAGGTGATGGCAGATGTGGGTTTCTGCTCTCAGAGGCTGAGTGAGATGGAGGAGAAGGAGTGCGCTGTCGCTGAGAGACCGACCCAGTTAGATCTAGTGGGGCTGGACACCATGCCGCTACCTTACATGGGAGCCCATGACGCAAGCGGAGGGCATGCCGAGCGCAGAGGCTCAAAGGTGTGCCACGTCGACACTCCGCGATGTGACTCTGTGTCCGATCAGCTGCCAAGCACCAGCTCATCTGAGTGGGAAGATCAAGTGCACTTGGTATGATCTCTCTAACTGAGATGGCAAAGAGCTTTTAGGGAAGGCCAAAAACCACTACAGATTGCAAAATGAAAAAAGAGGAGGAACATACGTGCTAGCTATTCAGGTGGAATGTAAACAGAGTGGGGAATGTGTCATACTTGACCGGAAAGTGGGGAAAGACATATATTCGGATTTAAGTGCAACAAGGTGTGTTTACTGTATTGTCAGCCTTCTGCAAAGAAAGTACTAAATAGAAGAGATCACAGTTAGTTACCAGTTTCAAGGGTGACTTATAAAACAAGTCTTGTACTAATAAAAATACAAATAAGTAGCGTTTCTTTTTTTTTCTTTTTTCTTTTTTTTAAAGATCAGATTTAGAGACTTAGGAGCTTTAGAAACTTTAGCCTACATAGTTATTTTCCACTGGACTAAAAGCCTACTGTATCAGTCTGGATCAGGTCTGATGTAATTCAACTGTACTTAGTGAGCAGATTAACAGTTTGCTCCAATATTCAATCGAAAAAACGCCGGCTGAGATGGTTCTCGCTCCTGTCCAATTCTGCCTACTTCATGGGTGCCAAACACTGACTAGCAAAAGCACAGTTTGCAGTCACCAAGTGGATTCTCTAAAGCAAATTGTGCCTGCTTTTTACAATCTCAACCACTCAGCTAAACTTTAATGTGAAAGTGTTGAGCTATAATTTTCTTTGAGATTGCGGCTGATTGATACTCTGAAAATGTCACTGGCTAAAAGCTGTCGTGAGCCGTGTAGAACTGAGGCTTCAGACCTTAATGGATTTGTACTTTATGTGAAATATTCACATTGACAAAATTTTGATTAATTATTCAACTAGTTGGCCTCCTCAAAAACATTTCAAAATGGACTTGACAATGGTTATTACTCTCCGAGCCTCGATCGGAACACAGGCTGAATCAAAAAACAACCAATGCTGACGGGCCCAGAGGGACCGCTCGGCGTGATTCAGTTTGCACCTTTGTGACAGCATGTTCTGAATTCCATTGTAGCTTGTCTTAAATTAATGTTTTGAGTATTGCAGCCGAACGTGGAGCGCGACAGACTAAGTAGACAGTGAGAAGTCTGCTTCATGCGCTGCAGGGAAGGCTAGTGAAATCAGCCAGTCGCATTCAGACTCTGGTAAATTAATTACTCACGCCCAAGTCACTGTAATTTATCTCTGGGTCCTGTTTTAAAAGTAATAAGCAAAGCCTTTCAGATCTCTGCAGATTTTCCGGACTGCAGGGTAATGCATGGGAAAAAAAAAAAAAAAAAATCATGAATGTGTACAGCATCTCATCCACATGGGAAGTCCATGTCTTTGAAACGGTTCTCTCTCTGGAGTTGAGACACACAGTGCCTTTGTGTAAATCACCACGATTCACTTTTTCCTTTTTTCACACATTTTTTTCTGAGTGCTAATTAAAAAAAAATGACAGTGTAAACAAAAACAGAAACACCTGTTACCTTAAAGTCGTTTCTCTCACATTAACGTTGATAGTGTTCAGACATGTGCTCATCAAAAATGTTTGTAGCAAGAGGCTTTTTTGTTGGCTCTAGTGGTGATATGTTAATAGATGACACTGACTTTTTTTTTTACGATTTGGTGAAATACGTTGTAACGATGAAGTCACACTTTTAAACAACAACAACTTATTCCCAGATATTTTGAAGAAAGGTTTTATTTCTCTGGGTTTGTGCAGTAAGGCTTCTTGCCCTACACTTTGAAGTGTTTCCCGGGTTTAGCATCTAAAAATCACTGCGCTGATTTCAGAATAGGTTAACCTACTGTTCTGTATCGTTTGTGTGTGAGGAAAGTTGCAATATAAAGTAGGTATTTATTTGAAATAAAGATAATTCATTTAAATAATGGATTGTGAGTAACCCATATGAACTAAAACACGCTAGTCAGTGTCTTACCTTTAAGACGTGATTATGTTCTTGTACAGACTGATGTCTGGCTGAAGTAAATGACCTTTTTTTTCTCTCTCTGTCCCCTTGCAGATGTATAGAGCAACATTAAGTCTAAAGATAGTGATTGCTTTGATAAGTGTCTTGGAAGTAGTGCAGCTGTGGGTGCCATATGGTTAATGGAACTAACTTTGTCGGACTTGGTTAATGGAAGTGCGTTTATCAGAGGAGATAACATGCGTTGCCCTTTTTCTTTAGTAGTATGCTGTGCATGTAACGGGCACACTTTATACTGTCACCTCATATGTTCAGGTGATTTATTAAAAAAAAAAAAAAAAAAGGTATATAACATTTTGTAACTCATTGAGATTTTCTATTGTAAAGCAACTAATCCTTGAAATGCTATTTGCACTTTCATAGTTTATACTTGATACATTCCCTCTTTATATGAAAAGTGTTTGGTGTGTGATGCCAATAAACTATGTGTTGAGTTTTACTCTGTGGTTGTTTCATTTGTAATAGTCATTTATGACAAAGAAATATTGCAGATGGTTTTATTTTCGTAACGCTGACAGATTCTTTTATTGGGTTTTCATTCAAAATTAAACACTTTTATATAATCTTTGATTTAACAAGTAGCTAAGTGACTAGTTTGTGAGTTAAAGAGTAATTTTTAGAAACAAATATTCAGTACATGTAGTTCTATGTAAAATCTGCAACAGGGCAGTATGTAAATCTAAACTCCTGGGGGGGGGAGAGAGATAAACAAGTAAACATCCATAAAGCAGATTGCAGTGCATAACACATGACAATCATAGGCAAACTTGAATATACTGACAGATGTCTGGAGCCTTATTCAATATGAATCATGGGCTCAGTTTCCCAGATATGGCTTAAGCCTAGACTTGGACCAAAAAAAGTTTTTCTGTGGAGATCTTCAGTGTTTTTGCTTTTATTCTAAGCTGGGCTTAAGCCATGTCTGGGAGACTGGCTGTCTGTGTTTACCAAACTCAAAGAATTGATTGCATGTGTGCAAGAAGAGTATCTTTAGGGGAAATCCTGCCATGGAGTTTAAGTGTCAGCGGCAGAGGCCGATGAGCTGCAGCAAGAAGAGGAACAGGGTGACGATGTCCAAATAGAGGTTGAGCGCAGCAAAGATGTACTCCTCGGGAGAGACTTGATACTTTCTGTGTTTTCCACCCAGGATCATCTGAGTGTCAAACACCAAGTACTGCGGAGAGACGGACAGAAAATGAGATGCTTCAGCACTGATGTGTGAATCGAGAACGAGAACTGGTCTGCGAGAAAGCGCAGGCACTATTTCCTATTTCTGAGAGATGGGACAGTGCAGATAAACAGGCCACATAAATAATCCGGGAGTCAGACTTGTGCAGCTGAAAATAAGTTGTGACTTGCTGCTGACAGCCTGTTCAGCTCTGTGTGCAGCCGCAGTTTGTTCCACCGGCTGACGAGATGGGTCACAACATTTGCTGCGAATGCCAAAGGCACACAGAGAGGTGGCTGTGAAAAGGAAGCTCACTGCTGTTAAGTGGTGCATAATTGAAATTAAAGGGCACAGGGGCATCAAAGTCGCTCTCTTTTCACTAACAACTGTGACAAACACTGGTATCAGGCTGCCTCGCCCTGGGATCGCGTGTTGCATCATATACACTCACTTGACAATAAGCCCTCTTTGATGGTGGTTTCGTTTTATTTCCATTGGGGATTTTAATTCTGTTTTTGATACCAAAATGAAAAAAAAGTGCTGCGGAAAAGAACTTTCCGTTACCAAAGTGTACTTACTAAAGAAAACAGCAGGGTTCCCAGGCAGGCATATACGATGTAAACATACTGCAAAAGAATCACACACACAGGAGAGGCATTCAGTGACACAAATTTAAAACAAAACATTTTTATTCTAGTGTGCTGTGCTGCTTGTTTGCTGTAGGCAGTAATTAAGCCAGAAACTTTTTTTTTTTTTTTGGTCATTCTGGCTGTTTTGTTTGGTTTACAGGGTACAGGCAGTATTCTTAACAAAGAAAGAAAAAGTCCAACTATAACCTAAAATCTGCAGAATGCTTATTTATACCCGCTGGCAACACTAACAGCCGACGCAGTGAACGCCAGTGTACATTTAAATCCTGAGAGGTTTGAGTTTACGCTCTTTTCTGTATAGTCTGCTCAGCACATGGGCCTGTACTTTCTAGGGCCAAAGACTCTGAGGCTGTACATACAGTCTGTCAGCAATTCATTTAAAACCTGTTCCCACTGCAAACACACTGGTTAACAAAGAAGCTCTTTAATTTACCTGTGATCGGAGGATTGCACAGAGGAGGGCGAATGAAAAGAGGGTCCAGGTAAACACCCACAGGCACCCACTTGCTGTGGTGAAGTCCCACTGATGCCGCAAAGGAGGGATAGGAAATGAGAAAGTTAATGTGACAAACCCCAACATCTCTCGTTTGTACTCATCATTCTCGTAAAAGCCAGGACACTGAAGGTTGTCCTCATTGCAGCTGTGCTCTGTGGTAGCTACAGATTGCAGTCGAGACTCAAGAAAATCAAGACAGTTCTGGTTATAATAAGTGAGGATAAATAATCAACAGGCACTGAGCAGGGGGATTGGAGGTGGCCTATTGGCCTGCGTGCCCTTTATTTAGTTTTTCCCAGACTGGCATAAAAAAGATGGCAGTTGCTACAGGAGAATCACTAGCACTGATCACCTGAGGAGCTATGGGCTGCAGACGCAGTGTCAATGCATCACAGTGACAGAGATTAAAAAGCTCTGTGAACATTGTGAACTGCAGAGCGAGAGGTGCTGGAAATGGCAAGATGAAAGCGAAGTCATAAAAAATAAACTACAAGTGTTTGCGGCGGCGGACGCTCGCTCAGCCCATAAAACTATATTACGGGCTTAGGGGTACGCTTCCCTCTATATGTCGGCTATTTAAACCTGACCTGCGTACCTTCCTCCCGCTGATTAATAACGAGCAGAGAGAATTAAGCACCAGATATATTCTTAGTATGATTATCAGACAGCTGCTTGCTTGTTCCATCCACTGTGAGCGAAAATATAAATGTCTCCGGCTCCTTCAGATACAATAAGTGGCAAAGTGTGTGAAATGCCAACCACCATTTAGCAGCAATTAAAAGAGGCTCTAAATGCAATCTGAATGTAGCTGACATCTTCCCTACTGGCTGTGTGATTGCTTTTGTTCAGAATATGAGGCGTTTATTGAAGCAGCATGCCGAGCTATCAATGAAGTGATTCTCAAAAGGTCTCCTAACTTGCTCCAGCTAATAAAACGCTGCAAGTTGTAATGAAACTTTTAAATGCCATGTGCACAAGCATAAGCTATAAGATATATTTTGAGAGCGGCATCTCGGAAGAAGATGAGCATGATCAAATAAAGAATAAAAAATCCTCATCAAGCAAGACTTCTTTGGGATTCGTTGGGATGCTTATTATAGAATTTTAGGTGAAGTTTTTGGTCATTTTTTTAGGGTTTCAATCACAAAGTTGGGACATTTTGCTTGATAAAAAGCCTATTTGCTTCTTTTTTTTTCACAATTCATGAAAGGAGGCAGACTGAAAAGGACGAGGGCTGACTTAGCCAATAAAGAATTCTATATGGCGAGAGTTATCTCAGCCACACGGGGGCTTAACCCTGTGGACGCAGGGAATTAACCCAACTTACAAATACACTGATCTCAGCAGCAATCTTAGTTTTGTCAGGACAGCAAACTTATCTGACTTTGAAAGCTCTGCAGGTGAAAACTTGTCCAGCAGCTGAGCTTTACACGTTCCCTCTGACTGCACAGGAAACACAGCTGAGTGTATGGACATTTACCACTGACTGCATAGCTAAGGCGCCGCGTTTTATGAAATTTCACTTTTGGCTGCACTGCAAACTGAGCTCAGAGGGTGTGACAGATCTTACCTTTGACTGCATGGCGAACAGGCTCAGGGAGAGGGACACAAGTGCTGTTGCCCCAACAGCCCACATGACTGCTTCAGCATCAAAAGACCTGCAGACAGAAATATCAAACAGTGCAGTAAGAGCCGAATCATGTCTATCTTAGGGTGGATGAAACAGCAGGGTTCTGGTCTATCCTAAAGGAAAGTATTATTTTCTTATAAGAATTTTTTTTTCTCGAAATATGCATTTAACTTTGAGCACTGGACCCCCCCGACCCCACCCCACTGGACAAGTGTTGAATAATGCATTGCCTACATGTATTTCCTATCAGCTATAGCTTCAGTTATAGCAATATCCTATAAATATGATAATTTTAATGCATTATTGATAGTCAGGTCTCATCTGATGCCTTTTTCTGACAGAGTGACGTGCTGCTAAAAAAGAACCGTCTGAAAGATGGAGGGGAAAAAAAGGTAACTCGTGTTTACACAGGCACCGAGAAATACAGAGAAATTGGTTTTGAACTATTTGTGATGTGCTCAGATTTATCTTCAGCTGAAAAAAACAGAAAATGTGATCCCATATGCCTTTTAATTTGGTAAACCAGCGCTGATAACATCTTATCTGGCATGATGGCTTCATTGCTGGCATCGAACACGCTATCAGATATGGATCAAATAGGATTATTATTGTGCAAATGAGTCTGCATCAGGTGGGGACTCATCTTTGTAAACAAACACTCACGCCGCCACAGATGCAAGCATCAGGCCCTCTGCAACAGTCTGAGGAAGACAGAGAGAAAGGCACACAGGCAGGGAGAGGGAGGGAGAGAGGGGAAGGGAAGGGAAGGGGGAGACAAATGGAAGTAAATACATGACAAAAAAAACTGTGAAATAGAGCAGGTGTGGTGGTGGTTTAATTTGATGCCTGGCTGGTACTGCCTCTACTCACAAACAGACCCAGGGCAATAAAATTGAGGGGGACTCGACGACGGAGACTGTCACAGCATGACAAGGCCACAATGAGGACTAGTACCACCGCCCTGTTTCACACACGATACAGAGTTTACAGGCATTAGCATATAATAGGAGAAACATTATGGATTCACTGAGCGCATTATTTATGCACAGTGTCGCTGGCACGCTCTCTGACTCGGATTTATGTTAAGATGAGCTTGTGATTTACTTCCGTGGAGTCTCACGTGAAGCCCTTTCTCCAAACACGAAATCAAAAAATCTAAGAGAATGTTTTTGAACAACTTACATCATGGTGTAGGTGAACCAGTAGTTGTTCCATGCCCATTTCCTGAGTGTGTCCCTGTTTTTTTTTGTTTTTTGATAAGAAAAGGGAAGGGAGAAAGAGAGAAGTGTTTAATAGAGCCGCCATTTATTTGATAGAAGCAGTGGAATGATTTTATTAAATATTAACAGAGAGCAGTGCATTGTGCACATGGGAGCTGAATACAATTTATGAAAAGAAATTACTGTCGCAGTCTTCCACCACATCCATTATACCAAACACAAGGAGCTTTCAAACTACTGCAAGCACAAACATTAGGCGGACTATATACCACTTTGTTTCACCTCACAGACCTATGGTGATTTGAGAAGGGCCCCAATGCATGTTTAAATTTGTGCAGGGACGACTTAATACACTTGTTCTGCCTTGTGATGGTGGGCGATGACACAATTAAATGCCAGCAGATTACAATAAAGGTGGATCGATCGACATTTCTTCTTTTCTTTTTGGAACAAGAATGGCCTCGTGTGATTGTGTCTCACCAGTAAAGAAAAGCGCAGATGATCCCAACAGTCACTAGCAGCTGAATCATCAAGGTCAAGTAGACTTTCCTTATAAAACCTGTTCAGAAAACAGAAATACAGATCCAGAAACACAGAGAGAGGTGAGACAGACAGAAGAAAGACATGCGACAACAACAATCTGTCAGAGTGAAGCATTCAGGCGGGTAAGGCTGCATGCTGTTGCCAAAAATGACTCTGTTTTCACCAAACTTGCATTCCTCCCTCTCATTTAAAATGATTTGTGCTGTGTGGGAGGTGAAGAGCTGCGACAGGCTACGAGCAGAGATCACAGAACAATTTTCAATTCCAAATCAATTTTTCAAGAAAACACTGCAAAGCAAATGAGGGGAGTAAATATTGCTGATCCTCGTTCGGCTCTGACCGCGCAAACAGAAACGCTCATTTCTCTCGCCTCCTGTTTCTCCCTCTCTTTATTGATCTGCTTCCTTCGACCCTCACCTCTCCGTATGGCAGCGTCACTGAAGGCACTATCCTCTAAGCCGGGAGAGTACACGGGTGGAGACTGATCACACTGCTGGTTGTCTCCACCTGCTCCCGGGCCCACAGGATGGACCATGTTATCATAGGTGCCAGGAGGGGAGACCACTGCAACGCTGCCCTTCTCCACCTGGATCATTCAGACAGCAACAATACGGGAAGTTTAGATTCAAAACTTTAAAATGTTCTTGCAAATCATTAAAAAAAAGGCAGAATGATGTGATTAGCGGGCCTTAGTGTTCATTTTGAAGTAAGTTAATGGAATTAAACCAATAATCCATGTGTAATTAAATGTGTTAGCACACATTTAATTACACATCCCATGATCCCATCCCAACGATGGCATGATCAAAGGCTAGTTGCGTGTTGGATTTGGGCTCATTCTTTACGATAGCTGCATATTAAATCCTAAAATCAATGTGCAAAATGGTTTTCTCATACTGCTTAATTTAATTTTTTTTCCCTTTGAGGCTAACAAAAATGATTGTGAATTGCTACTAACGTCATAGCTCATCCCAGTATACGAACTCTGTCCATGGTCCCTGGGGCTGTACGGAGGGGGCTGAGGATATCCACCATTTCTGTTGTCATAAGTCTGGTCCATTTGCCCAAAGGTCAGCAAATTTTATCAGACACAAAACTGCCAAGAGAAAAAGAATTATTAGACATACAAGGTAGTTAAGGTCACAAAGACATTCCTCTGGACAGTGTCAGTGCTTTCATCAGTGATGTTAAATTGGCACACGGGGCAATGTCAGAATGTCAGCATGAAACACATAAATGGGTGATTATGAAACCATGCATCACACAAATACAGGGCCCTCCATGACCGGCATCCATAAAAATGGCCTTAAAACTTAATATATTATAGGTGTATGTATATTTAATGGACAAATAGATTGCATTTAATTGATCTCAGAGGAAATTTAGTTGTCATCCACAGACAGACAATAAACGCAAGGATTTAAAAAAAAAAATATATATGTATAGTGAGCACAAGGGAATAATAAATTCCCCCCCAAGTTCCCTAGTTCTGCATTAATCATGAAAGAAATTAAGTCATAACCAGCTGCTCAAAGATCAATGCTGCATGATGTAAAACTGCAGTAAAGCAGTGAGTACACATAGCAGTTTGACAGAAACAGCCGCTCCCTGCGTACATCCGTCTATTCATTATGGTTTAATGAATAACAATTTCCACTTCCTGTAATATCTGTAATTAGTAATGGCTTTTGCACTCGTGGCAGCAATAAATCATTTGCCAGATAAAAATCACATTTTGACTTTTCGTCTTTTTCAGCTCATCTCTCCAAACTGGAACTGGTGATGGACAAAACAAAGCCTAAAACTGTGTTTTCTAAGGCATGAAGTGGACTTTGTTTTTGTTGGCTTACGCGGGCTGAAAGTTTGGAACATTAAATCCAAGTTCTGACAAGATGACAACAGTTTTATAGTCTATAAAAAAGTGTCCAGCTGCTGTTTGACTCAGGTCTGTTCACAGAAATCAATCCTTACAACTCCAGCGAAGCTATTAAAATATGCCTTACCTCTGCTGTGACGACTGAGACCGCGCTCGGCTGCTCTTCCTGTAGCTTCGGTTTCCTTCAGGGCAAAGTCTACTTGCTATCAGCTGGTTCCCACAGAGACAGGACTTTTGCTGCAGGGGGAAAGGATGCATTCCTCATTAGTCCTAATGGGATATTAAGATGAAGTTCTGAAAGTGACATTAAAGCAATAAGGCTGGCACTTTGACAGAGTAAATTGGGATTTTACCTTCTGTATTCCACCTGCACTGATCCGCACTGGAATGAGTTTATACTGCTTGATTTCACATATTTAATAAAGGTTTTCCCTCATATTTCAGTATCCTGGAATGATAGATCATTAAGCTGCAGCATTTGAAAAGCCTGTAACATTTCAAACTGTATTACACAAAAAAGGCAAATGCAGGACAATGACACAGTGTGAGATCCGGTGAGGCGTATGGTCTTTCTGGTTTACCTTGGTTACTCATTGATAGCACCCTGCACACAGAAACCATCCAGTGACAAAGAGAGGACTGGACGATGTAGGACATCAATCCAGCCTATACAAAGGGATTATGGGTACTGAGTCACACTGAGAAAGAAGAGCTAAAGGCATACTGTGTGAAAATACAGAAAGTAATGTAGGTCAATACCATTTTTATGCTTTCCCATGAAGAACTGGCTCTCACATAGTTGTGTTTAAGACCATCTATTAATCAGAAAGCAATCCAGGATGGATCCATTTTTATATATACATGTATATAACAAATTTCCCACGTGTGGGACTAATAAAGGTTATCTTATCTTATCTTGTATGTATATGTATGTATGAAAAAAAACAACAACAAAACAGTAAAATATAATTTCCACTACTTAGCCTCGATTGGATTTGATTACAGTAAATTACTGTATTGATGTGATATTTAAAGCGATCACATACATGATGATTACAATTCAAATCTTAAAGAAAGCAAAAACAATTCAGCAGCCCTGTAGCTTTATTTGGATTTTAAACACAATTACCTACCATAGCTGCATAATTACAGGTGTGTCTCTGAGTGACTGTACTTGTGTATAGATAAATAACAAAGCAAGAGCAAACAGTGCAAGTTTTTTTTCTCCTTTTTTTAAGCCAGATTGTCTCCCCCCTAACGTACGGAAATTATTTATACATTAAGCAAACACTGGGGGGCACTAGTCTCCCATGCTTCTGCTAATTGCAGTGATTTGGATGTGACTCTCCCCCTCTCCTCCCCCGCCCCGAAAACCCGTCTCACTCTGCCGCCTCACCCACCCAACCAGCAACATGAAATCCTCCAGAGAGCTTCCTTAAACCGGCTGCCTCTTCATTTTAACAGCTCGGATCAAATCCTTCATTTCTTTCACCTACATGTGATCTTTCTGTTCCTTATTACTAAAATAAAAGGAAACATTGTCCTTCCTGTGCAGCGACAAATAAAGAATAACATAAAACAAGAACAAAATCAATCATGTCTGAAGGCACAGTGACTTTTTTTCTCTCCCCAGCAAACAGAAGCTCTCGCTCTGTTCTCCACTGATTGGTGTGTCAGTCAACACAGACTAGGTTTACACTGCCTGCTCAAATCTGATGAGCTTGTTCTCACCTATTCATCAGATCTCGGTCGGATTTGAATGGGCGACACAACAAACACAGTCACATTTGAGCAGGCAGTTGAATTCCAGCCTGTGTTGACACACCAATCAGTGTGGAGCCCAGTGTGAGGCCACATTTAACACAGATCTGACTGCCTCAGCGCTGTCCAAACACAAGCAACACATGAGGCGGGAGCCACATGGATCAGAATGTGTGCAGAGCAGAGAGCTGTATCCAGATCATGATATGCAGAACGGAAGAAGAAATCTATCAATCCATCCATCCATCCATCCATCCATCCATCCATCCATCCATCCATCCATCCATCCATCCATCCATCCATCCATCCATCCATCCATCCATCCATCCATCCATCCATCCATCCTTTAAGACAGGCAGACAGAAAAATAGAAAAGACTTAAAAAAAATGGAAAGAATAGAAAACAAAAGAAGAAAAGGCAGGCAAAGAGAGACATAACTTTGAGTCTGTCCTCTGTCTCGATGCAGACAGATTGTGACAGCTCTGTTTTGTCAGACTGCTGCGATGCTCTTTGGGGCTTTAGGGGCCGAGGACCACAGAGAGGAGTGTTCTGGTGTCACTGGAGAAGGGGAGATGTAGCCATCATGTGAGTCTCTCTTTCCTCCGTGCGCAGCGGTGAAATACTACTTCTCGGCCGGTCTGGCCACAGATGGATTTATTTGGAGAATTGAAATGGTGGTTTGTGTTGCCTCAGAGAGCCCCTGCACGGGTCGCAGGGTCTGAACCACTAGATGCCTCTTCATTTCTAATTTACAACCCTTCTGAAGCTGCTAATGTAGACTTTCAGCAGAATGTATGGCTGATGGGAGAGTTGTGCAGCGGCTCACGCTGCACAGTGGGAATGCATGTGTTACTCTAAATTATGAGACGTCCCGCACTGTGTTACACTTAATAATATGAGCCACTCTGGCTCTGCCTAGTAAGAAATATTATTTCAATGAAATGCACAATTCTGACAGTGTTTTGACTTATTATCAGGGCCAAATCAGCATTGCATTGAGTTTTAGAATGACTTACATTATCTTGTTAAGCAAATGAGTGTAATACAAAAGGCACAGCTGCAGTCAAACTAACTCAATGGACATAATTAAGTGAATAAATGACTGTTATCCACAGTTGATTTAATATATTTCAGTACTGTAGCAGAGAGCACAATTCCACATGAATTTATCCTTATTAGAGTCAGAGTTTACATTAGCTGCGCCTACAATGAGCACTCCATTACTGAATTATAAATAATCTTCAGGAAGTCTGTCAAAACATATTCAATGAGAAACTTCACTTTTTAGGTGTCGTCAGCGATTGTGCAGACATACCTAACTTACATTCACTGCAATAGTCTGCGAGAAGTCACTTTCATCTGTCATAATTTGTCTTGAACATAAACATATTAAAAGGCTGCTAGACTATCTAATGCAGGGTTTTTGCTAATGCCCTTTATTGTCTGCTACTTGCTGCCAAAAAGTTAAAGCTAAATAAGTTGGCTAAAAGAGCTGAAGCTGGATGGCTGATTCAACTTTGTAACAAATGATCAGATGAAATAATTGGATAAGGTGAAAAGAACTCTCACTTAAGCCTCTATTACTGCCTTTGGGATTTTACTTTAAAAACCCCATTTCTAAATGACTAAATTGGGTTAGACAGATTGAAATGTGTGTAAATCCATTTCAGACAGGAGCCTTCATCCATTTATCTGAGAACGAGACAGGTCCTGGCTTCCAAAACGCCTCAAGAGCAGTCAACCAATCAGAAATACAGGCATAAACAGTTTCAGAGCTAATCAGCCATTTAGAATGACCTGTGTGCCAAATCTGTTAGGACTCACCAAGTGACACTAATGGCAAAAACTCCACTGACTGAAATATTAATTAGATATTTCCAGTGATAACTAATGTGAACAAGATGAAAAAGAAAGTTTTCATAGAAACTAAACTAGAAAAACTAAGTGCACCCCAATGATTCAGTAGCATGTAGATCCACCTTTAGCGGGAATAGCTTAACGTAATCTTGTGTGTATGACTTCACTAGTCTCCCACTAAAGAGCAAAGAGCAAACTGATAAACTTGTATAGAGGTGGTTACACTTGCTGATGATCAATTAATCAAGTACATTTGATTATAGCAGCACCTGGCCGCTCCTTTCCCTCTTAATTCCTATTGAAGCAATAAGGGTGCACTTGGTTTTCCACAAGACTGCAAAGAGTGAAAACTTTCTTTTTCACACGACTGTGTTATTCCCGAAGTTTTGTATATGTTGTGCATCAGCGTGTATCAACACTGTGAAGTGCCAGTCAAGTCTGTGCATACAGCTCAAACTGCTAATTACTAATGTCTGTCAGCTGTATGAGTGGCCAGCTTGTTATGGAGAGGAGCGCTCTCTGTGAAAGACACAAAAATGGCTGATTCTGCTCACTGCAGCCTCTCAGACAAATAAATATAAATGGAAGGTGATACCTCCAATCACTGTGTTTTTCGAACTTTGAGAAAATACACATCGGTGATTTGTTTTATGCAGTTCTGGTGTTAAAAATGTGGTCTTTGGAGAGGGCTCTCGTTTACTTTTGTCTGAAAATACCAATCAATTTTCAGTGGGACTGTGGAACAGTTTAATGGTGCCCTAAAGCAAACACTGCAAGTCAGTTGACCCTGAGAAAAGGAACATTTTCCTACACTTTGGTGGAAAAAATAATGCCACATTGCACTATTTAAATATTATTTTGGTTATAACAGTGCGTCTAAGACAGCAACAACAAAAACTGTATGAGACTAGTCACCAGAGGACAAAGAAAGTCGTTTTAGCCTATAATATCATAGTGTTGAATTGTTGCTTTGCAACAATCCCAGCAATTAAGAAACTTAACTCTGGCACCATCAGGAGCCTGTGAAATAAACAAACCCAGTACAGTCACAATTTAAAAAAACAAAGTGAGATAGTGATGCAGTATAGTTAGCAAAATACACCTATTTGTGGTGACTTAAATTGCTTGAAAAAATCATAATAGTTTCTTCCTATAAACAAGCACAGGAATATATAGGCCTGTTGTTTTACTCCAGTTCTCTAAACAAGCTAATCATTAGTGGCATAAGGAATTTATTGAAATGTTTTTCGAGAGTGCGGTGAGTTGCAGTGATTGCTGGCTAAATGCTCTATGTTGAATGTATGTGTTATAACTATTATTCGCCTAAGCCAGACCCAGTTGTACATACATATATTCACCTGTACACCAAAAGCTGCCTTGCACCATGGAATAATAAAAATCTGTGGGCTCTTTTCTTTGCATCTGGCACATAGACCGTACCGAGCCTGAGACATGTGAGATGTTTGCATGCAGGGCTATTTGCCAGACAAAATCTGAAATGGTGTGTTCAAGTTTACATGCAAGTCTAGGCAAAGGAGCAAAACTGGTGCAAACTGATGCTGAGCATTGTGAATCCATATGCATGTGAAAAGAATTCAGCTTCAGCGAAAAATCTGCCTGATGCTGTGTTGCAAAAAAGTCTGTCGGGTGAGATTCTCCTGACACTGACAAACAGCAGTCTGTAGGCAGACTGAGTTGTATGATTGCACTTCACTTTTACTTGGAAACAAGATGGGGGGCAGATACAGTTAAGTCTCTGGTAAGTTCTGAAAAAGCTTCTGCTGTCACCTGATTCTAGCTAATTGGCTCTATTCCTCCTTAAATAACTGAGTTTCCAATAACAGCCCAGTGAAAACATTTGCACAACTACTCATTGTACGTAAGTAGTTTTGTTGCCTTAACCAAATAAACTGCAGGTCCAAAGTGAAAGTGATGATAAGGAAGAAAACCTCTATAAACACAACAGAAGGTAACACATAGTACATCCATGTACTACTGCATGTAGTAGACTGCCACTGGCTGTGACCACAGAGAGAATCAGTGCATCAACAGCTGTCTCTGCGGAGGCACAAATCTGCACAGAGACACGCTCGAGCGCTGATCCTCTAGCTCTGACACAGCTGTAACTCTGGCTGTAGTCATGCCTGTGCTTTGCTTGTTACAATTCTTGACGGGACGTGTTGCTCTTAATGGGTCTAACACTGATTCCACGCAGCAGTCATGCGTGCACATTTACGACTACTCTGGTCTTTGGGGAAGACACGTATCACAGGACGTTCAAATGGTAGCAGTAGGACATTTCCAGAGCAGCGCAGCAACGGCTGAAGTCTGAACATCAGCCGCACCCAGGCACAACATTCCCACAGCACCATGGCGACAGCCAGATTCCGAGCAACATCCACCCACAACATCACAAGCCAGCAGAGGAGCTGCAGCTGTGCTCACAACCAGCAGCTGTACTGTCAGAGACTGGCCTTTTACGCATCATGGAAAGTGTCACATCACCTCTCCTTTCTGAAGCAGCTTCCCAAATCTGGCAGCGTATTATAAATGAGCTGGACTGATAAAGCAGCGTGCGAGTCCGCTCAGAAAGAAAAAATTCAATATCAGAATCATCACTTTGACCATTTCTGGGCTCTGATGCTAGTCATGTCTAATTGTATCCTCTAATCTTAAAGGTTAAAGGTATGCAGGAGGAGGCAATAATGAAAAAAAACCCCACACAGTGTATGCAAACATCTCTCCCACACTAAACTAATTCTGTTGGATTTTTTGGCTTCGGCAATCTTTTCTCTCCAACTCCTCTCTGACTCAGTCTCACTTTTTAAAGAATGCACCAAATTAACTTCTTCTTTTTTCTATTTTTTCTTTTTTGTATTTAGCTCAGAGCTCAGTCACACATTGTGTTACTTTGCTGATAATGAAAGTCATTATTGCATTAATCAGTCACAAATAGCTCCCTGGTAATTTTCATGTGTTTCAACAATTCTCGCACAGCTGTGTCACCAAATTGAATTTCCAAATGGTTTCAGGTTAATAACCGCGCTGCTGACCGACAACCAAATTTGCGAGAGTGCTAAAGGTGTCATGGGCGTGTTTCGTCTACCTTCAAATGATTTACACTTATTTGCACGTGGACAGTTGCGGAAACGCTCCCATTTTGTGCGTGAATCGCATATTAACGTCCTCATTTTTAACTCAGCAGAACCTCAGTCAGTTGTCAGTCAGTTTTTAAAAAGCCTCTCATGCGACCAGCTGAGGGCATTCCGACTGCTTTCTAATGGCATTAAGATGCCGCATGAGTCTGGGGCGATTGGGCCGATTCGGAGTAGAGTGGAGTGTCATGATGGTGTGAAAACATTGAGGGAAAGTTCCTTCAAAGCCATGGCAGTGTCTGACAGGCTGGGTACAAGCTGCCAGGTCAAATATTGGTTGGAGCTCTGTGAAATCCCTCCGGGTTAAGAGCAGTCGTCATCATGGATAAGTCTCCTCCTCCTTACGTATTCCTGCAGCACACATATCTAATAATGCAGAGATTTTTGTTGTGGAAAGTGTGTGACAAAACAGGGATCAAATTACTGATGTTTATCACCAGATGATTGACAGCTATTGTTGCCGTATATGCAAAACAGCAACAGAAAAACATCAATCACAGTTTCTCTCTCACAGTCATACGAGGCAGACACAGCCCTGTTTATGACTATATGAGCAGAAATCTAATGGGACACAAATAGATTTCCTTTTATTGTTTAACCAGAGTTATTTTATAACGTGCAATATGCATAAAAAAACATTCTTACTATATGAACGGATAAATCAATGGCCATGCTCGCAATTGCACTGTGAAAGTCTCCTTCAGTAGGGCAGATAATCAAGTCCAGAGGAGTAAAGTAAGTGCAAACCAGTATAAAGAAAATGAAGCCATTGTGAAAGACAGCAGGCAGTCCAAGGACAGATGGATGTCGCTCGGCTGTGAAGAGGCCAGGCAGCCATTTGCTGTCAGATGCTCCCTGTCAAAAACTGGGCAGAGAAGATTTTAGTTTGGATCTTTTCTTCCCTGACAGAGTGTATTCAAACAGAGAAAATGGATTTCACATGAGCAATGACAACCATAGAGCAATAACTGACAGTGGCATTTCATTGCTGCTATGGCTCTGACAAGAGGAACAACTGCTGCCACCACCCAGTGGTCAAATGTCAGCTGGTTTAATGACACAGTTCGCTTGGTTAATAATCTTACATATAGTTTTTTGAGAGTTTCTTCAACTGGGAAAAAAACAGGGTTTATGAAATCCTGAATATATAGCCCCTTATTTGTTTACTAAATCACTTAGAAATGATCTGAGAGTTCCATAAAGGATATTACATTTAGTTGTCTTATGGAAAGCTGATGTGAAAAACCTTGCTCTAAGTGAATTTATAGATCCTGACACTCTATTTTTCAGTCTCTTTCCCAAATGTAATGGAGGCTATTATAAACAGAGTTTTAGAAATTTTACAAGAGAGAACATAGGCTACTTTTTTCATGTTGTTAGAACACTGTCAAGATAAAACCATCCACTTTTTGATTATTAAGCTTCTAATAAATACCCACAAAAGATCTTGTTTCCCATCTGAAACAGTATTCTTCACAAGCACTTGATACTATAGAGAAACACTGAATGAAAAGAAAAGTGTTAGTGGCTTTAACCGTGTATTTCAATAACTACTGAAAAGACTTTAAAGGGTTTTGCAGCAGCGAAAGAAGCTTTGATTTGGACGAAAAAACTCTAACATGAAATATTTGTTGTTTTTTAATTTTGGCTGATAAAAATAATGCAGATATATGATATTGCTGATAATCCAAAGGTAAAAATGTTGTACTTACACAAAAATTCTGTAAAAATTGGACAAATCTCAATGTCACCATTAAAAAAAAAGTTTTATGACACATCAGAGCTGAGCGTTTTAATCGAGCCCTAATAGTGCCAGCTCAAGTCAATAAGCCACAAAACATCAGATTTTTCTTTCACAGAGGTCCTTAAATATTCACAGGGTTTTTGAATCAGTGTGTCAAAACCAAAATGGAAAAATGGAAAATGCTCAGCTCTTGGTGGCACTGGATAAAGGACGCTTTGGTCACCAAAATCCCTCTTTTCAGACTTGTGATAAACACTGAAACTCCATGGTAACCTGGCGAGCAGTCACACAGACATGTTGAATAGACTAGTCCTGCATGGACTGGCAGAATAAAGAAGAGGCGGACAGATGAGGGACTGACAGCTAGCAGCACTGTCGTATACTCCTCCAGGCTGACCGGTCCTCGTTGCCACATTCATTCAGGACACACTCTGCTGTGTCACTTCCTTGGTGTCTGGACTACTTTTGTTATTCAAGCTTTTGTACATCAAGAAATAACATTATGTACCTTCGAATCATCTCTCCTTCCTGCACTCTCATTTGTGCCAACAGCTATAGTATGTCTATGCCAGCGATGGGAACAAAAGGCCTCTGTAGCGTCTGAGTGAAAAATCCTGAAGAGCCTTTTAGATTTCAGTTAGTTAGTACTTCTTTTTTTTTTTTAAACTCTCCATACAATATGATACCCTCAAGGTAATACTGAGAATTAATCGACATGTTAACATATTCATATTGTAACAGCCTACACGGCACCTCCTATTAGTTGTTGTACGAGGGCATAATCATAAAACCATAAAATCTTTGAATACGTAAAATTGATGATGTTAAAAGTCCTGCTCTTTGTTTTTAAACTTTGCATGGCACTTTATGCTGTTTAATCCCCCTGTTTCCAAAAATGTTGGAACACCATTACATGCAAATGTAACGATTTGCATATCATTAAATCCCTATCATAAACTAAAAACATGTTAAATGTAAATTAAATTTAAAAACAAACAAACAAACAAAAAAACAGCATATGTTCATTTTATGTTAAATGCCAGTGGAAAGTAGGGACTGGGGGGAGATTTGATTTATTTATTAAAGTCTGTATATAAGGGACAGCGCTCAGAACCATTACTATATGATCCCTGGGCCCTCGGGCAGCTAGGCATTAAAAACAGACGTTTCTTCATTTAAAACTCACAAACTCTTCTAAGAATCACTGACCAGATTTTCTACAAATACACTTTAAAGATGTGCACAAAAATAAAATACTTTATTTGCGTCTAAGAAAACTGTTACTTTGGAAATCATAGAAGAAATATCCTCTAGAGCACAGGTGTCAAACTCCAGGCCTCGAGGGCCGGTGTCCTGCAGGTTTTAGATGTGTCCTTGAGCCAACACATCTGATTTCAACATGTCTTGAAGTTCTCCAGAGGCCTGGTAATGAACTAATCATTTGACTCAGGTGTGTTGACCCAGGGTGAGATCTAAAACCTGCAGTACACCGGCCCTCGAGGCCTAGAGTTCGACACCACTGCTCTAGGGTAAAGAGGGAAAGGACCACGGAGCTTTGACCACTTTATGGGTCAAAAGGCAGAGCACAGGGATGGGTGACTTGCATATATGCAATAACACCGTTCTTGCCTAATGATGTATATACATGTTTTGGAGCAACAGCAAACATCAGTGCTTTGCAGTGACCTAGTACTGGCCAGCATATAGTCCAGACCTGTCACCCACTGAAAACATCATAGGGTTATAAAATAAATACAGAGGAGCCCGAGTTTCTGAGCAACTGAAATCCTTTACTATGTAAGGATGGGACTAAAGTATTTTCCTACAGGAGCTGGTCTCATTAGTCTGCTTAAAGGAGGCAGTTCCAAAAAGAAAAAAAAAAGAGCTAATGAAACAAAATGGGAAACATGCTCCCAGCTTTCTGAAACATGCTACTGGCATCAAACAAATTGAGCGTGTTTATATTCATTTACATAGTGTCCCAACATTTTGGAAACGAGGTTGTAAAAATCAGCAGGGGAAAGCAAATCATCTTGTTATTTGTCTCCAAATGGTGCAAAACCCAGAACATGGCACAAAGTTCAGAAATAACCTCACAGTTGAAAATTGTGGCCAGATGGCACATTCTTTGGAATCTGGAGAGGACAAAAACGGGACCAGCTAGAGTCATAGCCAACCAAATCTTTCCTATAAACAAGCTTTGAGCTTTGATAATTTTGTGATTTAATTACACGCGGAGCAGGAAGCTTTACAGGCCTGCTATAAGTCAGATTTGAATAAGACTGGGAGGAGATGACGCACACACCTCCTTACCATGTTGCTCTGGTCCGAGAAGACGGTTCGGCGAAATTTAGTGACGAGCCAAACAGAAGCGGCAGCAGACTGCGGGGACAGTTTGGGTCATCCATCAAACTGTCTCTGAAGAGACTGTAACTGCTTTCACACTCTTCACTTTATGCATTATGCTGCCTACAAGCAGCAAAATACACAGCCATTATGTAGAGTAAACATCTAGAATGAATGTATTAAATGTGTGTTTAAACAAGCGAGCTATTTGGATTTATCTACTGATAAATCAGATCGGATGGATAAAGATGGTGAGCTGAGGCGGTTCCCTGAATCCCAGAATGCAGCTCTGCCTTTTTGTTTTTCTGCTTTTACTCTGAACAGGAGGGTGTACAAAAAACACACCACTTCCAATGATCCTTGACACCAAAATTGCCCCTTAATAACTATTCACACACCACCTCTGATGCCTTTCCTCCCACTGTGACATATTTAAGCTCACGGTTAGTAACCAAAATGCTGAATGGTGCTCAAGAAAGGAAAGACAAACCCACTAAACACAAAAATAAATAAACCTGTGTTTAGATCTGCCACTTGGCTGACTCAAATCCCTGCAACGGGCAGCTATGGCGCTTCTCCGTGTGCCTTTAATGGACAAGTTCAGCCGCTCCTTTTCACTAGTTGCTGCAGCCTGTGGCACATTAACACGAGACCATATAATTATTCCTCACAGGGAAAAAAAAGTACTCAATCATATGCTCAGATAGCATCATGTGGCATACTTGATGTACACGACTTGTACTTCCTGCAGAGCTTGCATGATAACATATCCAAAATGTCAGCGCCCTATGATTTATACGACAGTTCTTAACTGAGAGGTTGTATATCATGCCCGAGCACTTCATCGACAGGATGAAATGTCACGTATTAATTCATGGCTCATACAGTAACTGCAGCATTTCCCCCTTCATGTGTTTCTCAAAATGTTGCAGTATAAATATTCGAATCAGTGTCCCGAACCGTCATGTTTTTCAAAGTGTGTCCTCGTGTGTCAGGTTGTTTTATGCTGGTGAAGTCTGTGGAACGCATTATCTGATATTCCTTCCATTCATAAGACAGGCAAGCCACACAAAGGAAAGTGAATCACTAGCTCTGTCGGGCAAGAATATGGAATAAATGCATTTGCTGTGATGTTCTGTCTTCATAATGTACAAAGTGTACAAATGTAAAGTGTGTTTCTTGTTGTGTCATGCGTACTGTTCACTCAGAGAAAAGCAAGAAAATCAGTGCAAAGTGTTTGTTACTGTATTAGCAAAATCTAAGAGATAAATTTGAGAAAACGGAAAAAAACAGAGAAGAAATGCAGCGCGGTTGTTCTGAAACTCTGAATAAAATATTACATATGTTCTTTCAATTAAGACGTCCAACAACTCACTGACAAGCCAGAGTGATCAAAACAGGCTCCTCTGTTCTGCTGTGCGTTTCTTTTCTCTGGATCTTCCTGGAGGGAATTTTGGAAAGCGTAGGAGGGTTTTGTTTTTTGGGTTTGGATGACTGCTATGATTGAGGCTTTGAGAGCTGATGAAATTACAATAATGCACCGTGTGTTTTTAAAAAGCACACACATGTCCTTTTAAGGCTCATCCTCCAAACAGAGGAGTACATTACCAGCTTCAGTTTGATGTCTTAAAGATTTGCCTTGTGGGAGAAGTGATTTTGCTGCGACGAAGAATGCAGCATGTGGCAGATGTGATTGGCTGGTCAAAAGCATCTTTTTCAAAGAATGTGGAAAATATACAAATCTGTTGTGTGCAGGCGTTTTTTTTTTCTACATCACACTGAATCAGCTCCCTTCAGGAGCGCGTCACAAGGCATTAGGAGCTAAATTATAAAATTTCCACAATTAATTGGTGGAAACGGGGAGGCTATTAAGTCGGGCACCCTGTGAGCAATTAGATCAAAGTTGTGATGTGCCACGAAGAGCTACAGCGTTCACAGCATGGGTATGCTATATCAAGGTCATATGTATCTGAATCAAGGCTTTGTAATCCCCCTTCGAGGTATTGTCTGATCTGCATGTCGAGGAAAGTGCGGATAAAGAGCTACGAGCAGGTGGCATTGATACATTTAGTTTTTTTAAATATCATATCTCACAGCCTGCGTCTGAGACCGCTGTTTGAAGCACATTGTTAACAGTGTCATCATTTCATCAGGCATCTAGCTTAGAGCGTCAGCCTCTCAGAAGTTTGATGATTTAATGTGTATTATCAGGTTGAATCCAAAAATCACGTGACTGGTCAGTATGCCTCTGTTGCATCCAGAAGAAAACAACAGATGTTGAAATTCTGTGAACATAACCTATTATTTGTCTGATGTTATTGTGTTGCCAGCATGAGGGCTGACGTGACAAACACATGGTGTATTTTAGGGTTTAATGTCACTAGAATTTGTTAAATTAAACATTTTTTCTCCCTTGTATTTTCAGTCAGTATTTTCAAACTCTGATAAAAAAAAAGGTACAAAGATCTTCAAAAGTTAATCTTCTCAAATGATTGGTTTGCTATTTTGGGAAATATTTCTGTCATGTTGTAGTGGAAAGTGTAGACTTAAATTACGGAAATCAGAACAGGAAATCATCCTTTATTTGGGGTGTAGAAGAAGATGAACTGGCAAGAGTCAAACAGCCAAAGTCCAAAAATCCAAATGGAGGCGGCACACATCCAAGCAGGCGGAGGGTGGAAACACCCGATGAACTACACACAGCTGAACTAAATCTGATAACAACATAGATAAGGTAACTTAGAACAAGATCAAACCAAATAACCTAAAGAACATGACTAACTGAAGACAACTAACTGAACCAAGAACAAACAAAGCTAAGAACGCCTGGACTGTGACAACTGCCTAATTAGAAGACAGAAGTTGATACCACTCTCATGTCCATCTGCTAAATAAGAGGAAGCCTATTTGCTTTGCTTAGCTATAGACAAAGATGTTAAACACAGAAACTGTTATCCTGGCTTTGTCTACAAGTTAAAAGAAAACATTTAATGCTTGAGAAAGTATTAAAAAAATAAGCACTCTTTGTAGTGGTGGTTATGGCAATTTACAGTTTCTGCGAGCTGTTTGGGATCCTCATAGTGACAATGATAAATCTGGGAAAGAAAACAAAAAACCATATTCCCCAGTCAGTTAGACCATTGCATTTTGTTTCTTTTCTTTAGGCAGAGTACCTGAAGTACTGGGAAGTCCAGTATGACATATTTATCTTCGTGTGAACATTATTCTATGAAATTTACATAGGCCAAGATATACCTGTAACCTAAAGCACCGAGGAAGAAAATAACATTACATTAAATGTCTTTGTCGTGATTTAAGAGGAGAGCTGCCAGATAACTAATCATTTTGTTAGAATCTTCAAAATCCCCAAAGTGCTCTGGATCTACACCAGTAATCCTGCACCAAAGTGCACTGGATCACACACACACACACACACACACACACACACACACACACACACACACACACACACACACACACACACACACTCTCCCCCAGTTGCACTTTTTTATTGTTATGATCATGCTTGTTGGCCCCAGTTATATCAACCGTCATATACTACCTCAGTCTGCCGTAAGCTATTTCCCTGCGGCCTTGTGATTTAACTGTGGGTTAAACATTTATTTAGCCGAAAAGGTTATAGAGGAATTTACATTATTCATCCACTTTAAGATTAAGAGTACATTAAACTATATAACTCTTCCAGCCCCTGCTCTCGGAAACTGTTCAACAGAATATTAAATCCCAGTCCATTTTCCAAGACATAACCTTTACATGAATTTTATTGTTATGACTGGCGAAAATACTTCTACTATAGCCATGATTCATTAGGAATTTGTGTCCCTTAAATATCTCCCAAATAAAGAAGTGTTTCAGGTTTGATTCTTGGTGGAAGACATGGTGAGAAAAACCTTAGAAATTACAGAAAAAAAGCCTATAGAAGCTAAGAAATAAAATTTTCATATTTTACTCTCAGCAGCTTCCCATTTGTATCACGAGCAGTCCACACACCTGAGGACATTATCTAATTTGGTTTAGAATGGTTCATTTACTTCTTTAAAAAAAGAAATGTATACCAAGGAAGGGGATGGTTAGTCACCTCACAGTTCAGGCCATTAAAGCCAAAAGTTTCACATATCAGTAAACCAGCAACTTTCCTGGCTTCTGCTTCACTCTGTAAACGTAATGTGTTATCCGATGCAGGCAAAGAAGCGATTCCCTCAACATTGCGCACTCATATCTGTCAGGGTCCTGGGTCTCCTGACCCAGCGTGTTTAGTTCTTCGTGGTTTTTGTATTATCGTACTTGTGAGTTATTCTATGGTTTCTAGTTTTGATCCCTTGCCCTTCATGTTTCTGTGTCCCCCCGGTTCTGTGTAAGTCTGTGTCCTTGCATGTTTGAGTTTCTTGTTTTCTGTCACTCTGTATTGTGAATTATGTTCTCATAGTTGGTCTTTTGTTACTCCCTCGAGTTTAGTTTCTTGTGTTCCAAGCTTAGTATTTCCCTCTGTGTAATAAGGCATAAGACCTCTGCCTTATGGTTTATGTCTCCGTGTTTCTTAGTTGCTGTCTCCACTGTGCCAAGTTCGTGTCGCTGTGTCATACTTCCTGTTTTACTTTGAAGGTCCGTGTCTTATGTGAATGTGTCCTGCTTTGCTTCCTTGTCTTGTCAGTCCTGATTTCTCCCAGCTGTGCTCTCCTTCTGTGTCTCATTCCCCTCGTTACTTCCCAGTGTATTTAAACCCTGTGTTTCTCTGAGTCAGTGTCGCGTCGTCCCTCTTGCTGTGTGGATCTCCCTGTGTGTTTTAGTTTGTTGTTTCCCAGTTTAGCTTGGTTTACTTTGTATGCTAGTTTTTCTGTGACCAGCAAATAAAGCTGTGATTTTGAGTTCATCCCCTGAGTCTGTGAGTCCTGCACTTTGAGTCCTCATCTCCTGCCTGCCACACAGCGTTTCATGACAATATCAGACTAGTTCCTGTCGGGAAATCTGGAGTGATGTATAAAAACTTCCATCTATGACGTAAAGTGTCAATATTGCTGGCTGGAAATGTTGGTGAGCCCTTGATGAAAGTGGAGGAGCACCGCAGGGTATCTGAACATCAAAGGCAGGCAGGAACATCCCATCATTGTACCCGGGCATGCTCCTCTGCAAACTGATTTTCTTTACCAGTCACAGGCCCACGCCACAAGACTACCAATGCCTCATATCATAATCAGGACAGTGAAATCAGCTTGCTGCACTAACTTGCAAAGTCATCAGATCTTAATTGGGCATTTGTAAGCATGGCGTGGTACAAACTGCAGCAGAAAGCTGACACTGCGCAACATGCTGTACTAAGAACAAACAGAAGGGTCACGTCAGTGTTTAAAAGGTCTTCACACCTAGCAAACACCATGAGTCTTTCTGACATTCTGGACTATGCACGGCTTACTTTACATCATCACCTCTATGGCAAAGCCTGCTTGATGATGCTTCAGTGGAACTTCAATGTAAAATCCTTCTGGCAAATATTTCTAATCCATACACAAATCCCAGGCTTAAACATTAAAGTGCATGCTTAACCTCGGGATGAAATCAAACCAATTCATGTCACTCATGTGCTTGTGGGTTGATTGTTATGAGGCTTCTTCATACATTCCTTATCGAGTATTCTGTGATCTCTGCCTCGCTCCCTTGCTGATCACCTCTACTGTGATTACCACAGTTATCTCCTCTCTTCCCAGTAATATCAGTATCAGTAGGACACTAATGAATTTCTCCTTCGTATAGTTAGTTTTGTAATTGTAATTTGTTTGATTTGTCTTCCTTAAAAGACTTCACAGACACTATTTTCCGCTGTTTTCTAGAAATTTAGTCTTGTTGACAAATGCTCACACTTTTTCATGCATGGTAAATTGAGTTCTTTGTGGGGGAACAGGGTTTGTTTCTCTCAAATGCCTCAATTTTCATATGCATTTTGTAGAACTTGAGCTCTCTCTATTGTGCATAAATGGTCAATCATCCAAATTGCTCAAATCCAAAGAATTGTGAAAAAAAATTAAAAATAAATAAATAACAAAGAACACCTGTTATACATTTTGTATGCAAAGCCAAGTACACTTTAGTGCATTTTTATTTTTGTGCCCGTTCCAGAGGAAAATTGTAAGCAGTGAGAAACATACAAAAAAGATTCGGATCAGTGGAGACAAAGAGACCTTTAAAATCCAGCAGTCTGAAAAAGCCTAAAGGTTTTTTAAAAAAATTTTAAGCACTGTTTGAAAGTGTAAGACTGCATTTATTAATGATTACATTGACACATGGCAGACTTCAAAGATCTAGAGCAGGGGTCCCCAATCCCAGTCCACGAGGGCCGGTGTCCCTGCAGGTTTTAGATGTGTCCTTGATCCATCACAGCTGATTTAAATGGATAAACGACCTCCTCAACATGTCTTGAAGTTCTCCAGAGGCCTGGTAATGAACTAATCATGTGATTCAGGTGTGTTGACCCAGGGTGAGATCTAAAACCTGCAGGGACACCGGCCCTTGTGGACTGGGATTGGGGAACCCTGATCTAGAGCACAGGTGTCAAACTCCAGGGCTCGAGGCTGGTGTCCTGCAGGTTTTAGATGTGTCCTTGATCCAACACAGCTGATTTAAATGGCTAAATGACCTCCTCAACATATCTTGAAGTTCTCCAGAGGCCTGGTAATGTTATTCAGGTGTGTTGACCCAGGGTGAGATCTAAAACCTGCAGGACATCGGCCCTCGAGGCCTAGAGTTCGACACCCCTGATCTATCTACTCTATGCAGTCCTCAAACTAAGTACGCCCAATGATTCAACAGCATGTAGAACCATGTAACTGCATTCTGTATGACTTTATCAGTCGCCAACATCATTGTGGAGGAAGTTTCTTTATAATGTTGCCTCCGTTCTCAGTTTCTCTCACAGTATTTCAACTGTTTTGAGGTCTGAACTTTGACTGAGACACTGAAACACCTTGATTCTTTTCTTTTTCTCTTGGAGATTTGTTGCTGTGCTTGAGATCATTGTTCTGTTGTATGACCTCATTTCACCAAGCTTCACATTTGATCTACAAAACTTTAATATACAGAGGAGTTCATGGCTGACTCAATGACTGCAAGCTGCTCAGGTCCTGTGGCTGCAAAACAAGCCCAAGACAACAAGCCTTAGTATGAGACACATCTTGATGATATGGTGTTTGGTTTTCATCAATGGTGCTTAGCATTATGGGCAAACATCTCTGCTGTGGTCTCATCAGTCAAATAAACATTGTTCTAGGAGTCTTGTTTGTTCAGAGGTAGCCTCACAAATCTAAGCTGTCATGCCATGTTCTTTTAAGAGAGAAGAGGCTTTCTCCTGGACAAACTTCAACACAAGCCATACTTCAGTTTATTTCCAATTCTACTGTCATGAACTTTGAAATTTAACACGGTAACTGAAGCAGGTGGGGTTTGAGATCTAGCTCTTGGGTTTTTTGCAGTTTTTCTGAGCATTGCATGGTCTGATGAAAGATGAAATCCACTCCTGACATTGTTTTAACACAAACCTGAATGCTGCAGTCCAACAAATTACCAAAATTTGCGCTTTTACAGAGGTGCTCACACTTCCAAATAACCAATTCATCAAGTGTATTTGATTAGCAACACCTGGCTGCTACTTACCTCCTTACTTCCTATTGAATCAGGAAGTGTGCTTATTAAAACTTTCTTTATAAAGCAAAAAAACTGCAATTTTTTAACAGAACCAAGCAAATCAGAAATAAGAATCATCAACAAAAGTTCATCATTTTATATTTTATATATAAATTAACGATTTATACATTGCTGATAAAGAAAAAATACAAATTTTTTTGATCTTACATGACATTTACATGTGAAATTTTACACAACATATTCAATAACTTACAAATGCTTTAATTGCATAAAAAATATATCTCTTTACAAAAGTTTTGTTATATGTACATGTTCTTATTCACAGGTTCTTGAACGGGATAACAACTGTGTGGTACATTTAAAAGCATTCTACTCTACTCCGGAGTCTCTGGGTGTAAGACTGACTGTATACTGTTTTGACCAGATGCATTTCTTTTTTTTTCATCCATAAGAAATGTGAAACTTGCAAAATATAGTACATATCGATAACACAAGACATCTTGCCAAAGAATGCCATCAAGTATCAAAACTGTATAAATGTACAAAATGGAATAGCAATGACAGGAGTCAACGTAGTGGTACAAAGTACTATAGCAGCAATTGCTATACTGGATCACTTTTTGCCAACATGCACAGTTATGAAACTATGAGCTGCTTTTTGATGCCTCGTCACAGATAAACCCTCTGACATCACTCTGCTAAATCATTGCAAACTGTGCAGATAAATTACACCAGTGTGCAGTTTTACTAATGCAATATATGTAATGTCTTTCTTAAAAAACACATGCCCATACAGTATTCAAGGCACTGCAATGATGTAGAAATGTGATGACAGTGTCAAATTCTATTCTTTTTTAAATATTTAAAACATAACTGGTCTTGGATGGGAGTTCAAAACGGATGATGGTTCATGTTTAAGTGTGCAAATTCTTGTGTATACTGTACATTTGTTGGCAGAAGCTGATGGTTTCATAAGAGATTACAAAAAAAAATTGTTTCAGTGTTAATAAAACAGGCCAAGGCCGTGTATTCATCAAGTGTCTTAGAGTAGGAGTACGAATAAAGAATATACTGACTAAGGCACGGTTTCCCAAAAGAATTGTAGAACACACACCGCTCTGAAAATTAGAGATGATGGGGTAGTTGCACTTATTTTGTTTAGGAGTTACTCTAACATAAGGCTGTCAAAATATTGATTAACATAATAAAAGGCTCAGACTGCCCACTCACATATCATTGCGCAATTTACTGACTTCCAGGCTTAAATAAACTTCTGGGAAACCTGGCCAGTTGTACGTTCTGTGCAGTGTAGTTATTCTTGACCTTGTTTTTTTAAGAAAAGCTGAACTAATTAGGCAAGCAACTCCTACTTTGAAATTCTTGATATATACAGGCTCAAGGCCGGGGGTTGCTTCACTCCAGATTTGGCTCATTTGGGGCACAAAGTTATTCTGAGAGGCAAAAACCATCAGCGGAAAACCTAGCTACCAGTTTAATAAGTCCCCACATCACCAATTCACTGACAAGTACAGAACGGTTGGCCTTGTCGAACTGTGCAAACATTTCAGTCAAAAACAAATTCATTGCAAACATCAATAAATACTAATGCTAACTATATCTCTGGTGAAGAAAATGCCCTCTGTTGTCGTCAGAAGCCTAGGCCTTCCCAGTGGCACTCGGAAAAGTGTACTGCACCTCGGTAATTAAATCCCTGGCCATACATTTCCTCAGTAGGAGGTACCACCCAATTAAGAGGTATAATTGACCATATAACTTTGAACAGACTTCAGCATCGACGCTATTCAAAGAGAGGCTGTTTCTCTTCTACCACTTCATCTGCGCTTACACACCCCGCTGCTTGGAAAACAGAAAACAGATTAGATTGATCAACTCACAGTTGAGAGGCTCCTCACCTCCATGACAGAAAAATAATTCTCATCAGGATGATGTAAGACTAAGACGAAAGCAAACAAAACAGCGTAGATCTGGGCTGTTTTGTTTTTTTGTTTAGTTTTTTCTTTTTTTTTTTGTTGTAACAGAAAACATTAAATTTTTCATTTGGCATTGCGAAATAACCCCTCTATATTTATACTACAGAGTATAAAATACTCTATTTTATCTATATGCCGCAGGCTCTTTTATTCATAAAGCCAACACTCACAGAGTGCAAAAAAACACTTCTCTTCGCCAGACTAGGGGAAGATCTGAATAGGTGCGGTACCTACCCTTCCTCACTCTTTCATCTTTTACTTTGTGTATACGATCGATCGCAACCACCTTAAAGTGTTGCTGAAAGTGTGCTTTATGTTTCTGAGCAATTCGGTGACTTTAGAAACTGGGAAATATATAAATATGTCTATATATAGTCACGTGAAGCAAACCCGGAGAGGTTGTATTCTCCGGCCCTTTTTCTCATACTCAATAGACATCAAACCATGGTGCAGATGGTGTTGAGATTGGGGTCAAAGCGGACAACTTTCCCCTCAGCAGCTTTTGTGTTCGTGTTATACATGGGATTCTCAAAAGTGGCCTGTCCATTGTTGTTCTCGTGGACAGAGCATCCTGTGTACTGCGCTTTATCTGTTTTCCTGGGGAAAAAAAAGAAAAAAAAAAAGGATGGAAGAGTGCATATTAGTTAGAGATAGTAAGCCAATTATCTACCATCCTTCCAATCATATAAACACTTTTCCATTATCTTGGTCCGGACTGCTGTAGCTGGTAAATGAGACTGAATTGTAATTACTGTTGAAAAGAGCAGTCAGAGGTGCCCTGTGCCATTTCTCTGGTAGGTAACATAATGAGTGCAAAATTTGCATGCTATGCTCTGAGAGCTATTCCGTTTACATTAAGGGGAAATCCTTCCATCTGCACACAATACACACCCTGTGCATTACTTACACGTGTGAACATATAGCAAATTACGCTTCGTATCAAAGCCGTTCTCATTAAAAACCTAAAGCATGCTGCTGTGTAATACGGTTTAGATGGTAATACGTTGACTAATATTGCATCAGGCTTTGAAGTCTCTCACAAGTAAGTTACTGTATCGAGTGAGGAACTTTACTGCGATAAAGCAGACTATGGAAGTGGGCCACTGTGTACCATCCACTACTGGCTGCAAATGTGAGGACATCTAGAAATATCTGGGAGTCTATATCTTTTTTGACATCAAGTGTGTAGTAAATTACTAAAGGTCAACCTGGGAACACAGACTCTACATTCTTTCACATGTGGGAACCAAAGAGATGTCCACTACGGCAGCTAGTGTGGCAGAAACCAGGGTTCACTACGTACCGCTGCTTGTAGAGATAGAAACCGAGGCCTGCAAAGATGAGAGCAAAGAAAGGCACGAGGATGGCGACGGCGACAGAACTGCTGTTGGTGGAGCCGCTGGTTTCAGGGTCGGTGAGCGTAACGTTCTCTCTCACGCTCAAACCTGCGACACGGCAAACGCAACATTTAACCAGAGGAAATGTAAAACAGAGACTATATGCAGGATATGCATTGAAAAAAAATGCAAAGAACAAAATAGAGAGACAAAAAACAGAATGATACATATCTGTTGGTGATAATGACGACGATGATGAAAATCATAAAGCTGGAGTTGGAGACACAGCAGCCAGATGATATCCATAATGATCATACTGATGATGATCACTGTGACTGTCATAATCTCCTGGAGACCATCATATGATGATGGCAGCGTTAATGTAGAGCACACACAAGTGAAGGGCAATGATGGTGGAGTGGATAATCTGCTGCTCGCTGTATGGTTGAGGTAAGAGGTGGCTGAAAGCAGGTACGAGGAGTAAGGCACTTTAAGTGTATGAATGCTGCCAGTATAATAGTATAACAGCCATATTATTCATATAGTATCTCAGTTTGTAGTTGAATTTTTTTAAATAATACTTTACATGAATGCCTTTAAAAATTCAAAGTGTCTTTGGTGCATGTGTGCTGGAGTTAAGTGTCCTTCTCCAACCTCTTCAGCTCAGATGGAACGATATCGAGACAAATTTTGCCTGTCCCGAAGGAAAGCGACGAGCAACAGTGACCAATATGTCGGCTGTCACGTATCCATGACGAATATATGACTGCAATTTCCTAATCCAAAGCAATGATGAGACAAACAGCAGAGGTTGAGCATTGGAGCAGGATTATCATTCAAGGAAATCATGCAGATGAACATTAAGAGTAGAGTCACACACATTGCTCTACAGTAAAGCCTTAAGAGCTTGAAAAGAAAATGACAGTTCTTTAGGATGCGGCTAAAGGACTGTCACTTTGGCTCATCACATGAGCCAAAGTGTGGAAAAAACAACAACCCCCCTCGAAGGTTTAAATACCTGGGACTCTCCACCTTTTGATTTTAGAACTGAAGTAGACTCTTGATTTTGAGGTGAAACGTTTTCAAAAAACTTAAACAAGCTCTTAAGACTACCATGACCTGGATGACTGAGAACCTACACAGATATTCCACAGTAAAGTTAAAAAATTCAAGCAAATTAATAATAAACAACATGTTGTTAAAAATGGAAGATGATTAGATGGATGTGTGACAGATGGCAATGAAGATTACTGTATTTGAAGGGGGAAAAATGCATACCAAGTCGCTGTAGCCCAAACTGTCCGTAGTCTTTACTCTGTATGAAGCCTTGGAACACATAGCTACCGCCCTCAGGCTCAGCTGAAACCTGGCAGAAATGCATAACGGAGGTCTTGAAAAACATTGCTTTGTTTCAGCTGCATAAATAAAATCTGTGACACATCTGTTCTACGCGTCATCAAAAACCTCTGCTATACCGTATTTAGCACGACAGCCGACACATTCTGTCATGCTACATTCAAAAATAACACCCTTGTTTCTCCAAAACTCTTCTGCAGAAGCTGTGAGCTATGCTATCAATAGCTCAGCGGTGTGCAGTCGCCTGTCAGTGGCTGTTATTAAGTGGACCTTGAAGTTTATTTTAGAAAAAGAACTTCAAATTCAACAACCAAAATGATTGTGCAGTTGTTCCGGGTCCCTTGGATCTCAGGTGTACGTCTGAGCTTATTCAGCAAATTGTCAGTGCAGGTGCAGTGGAATGGTTTGTACACCACGCCTGATGCATCTGATGTTGAGCCAGTGTAAACATGCACCAGCGGGAACACACAGTAAGCCGAGAAATTACTATTCTGCTTGTGAGCACATTCTTTTCTCATATGTTATGATTTTTTTTTTATATCTCTCTTGGCGCTCTTAAGTAGGATCACAGCAAACAATAAGGACACAGCGGTTTCATTAAGTCCAGGGGAGGCTTATTTTTGGCTTCCAACTAGTTACAGCCCATTTCTCTCATCATTCTATCTGTCTGACAGACTTAATAAAATAAATTACAGCTGCAGCGCCCGCTTTTTGTTCTCCAAAGATTACTTCCCGTGTGATTCAAATTCCTGTTTACACTCACAAATCCGTCCATTGCCCAGGTCTCATCAGTAATCCTGCTCAAGGAGCTGTGGGCCACTGCTCTCATCTGGTACAGCAGGAGCATTAGCCGTGCCTCCTGGCGTTTGTAGACTCCTACAAGGTAAGGACAAGAAGAGAAATGATGCGAGTAAAGAGATGAGGCAATGAGTGTGGTGGAATGATAAAAGCAGAGAGAAGCGAGCGGGGAAAACGAAGAAAAGCCGGAGAAGAAAAGAAGAGGTGAGAAAAGAAGAAACAGCTGGGGGAGGAGGGGAGGAGACGAGTGACTCTTGAGTGGGCAGTTAGTCAGTCACTCGCTGCAGACTGATACATCCGTCTTTAGCGCCAATAGTTAATTTCCACTCTCATGCATGAGATCATTTGGTGATTGACTGATTGACATGAGGCATCCTCAAAATAAATGGAAGTGACACACAGATTTGTTGAGGGGTGGTTAGGGGGGAGGATGTAGAAGACAGATGATTTATTGATGACTCACCAGAGAGCAGAAACTCCATGCTACTGTCTCTTAAAGTTACATTGACTTTCCCCGTTGTGGCATTAAAGCTGGTGACTGTTAAAGTCATTGGCTGCTTTTGGCCCTTGTAATCATACGAACCCTTCCAGATGAAATCAGGCGCAAAGACGTCATCGGGAACTGTGGGAAAATGAAACCTCACTAAGTAATGTCAAAACATTTTGTCACAAAAAAAAAAAAAATCAAATTAACTCCTAGGTAACCACCGGTGTCAAACACATATATTTTAAACATCAAGTCAACATCATGGTTGTAATTCAAGCCGACTCCAACGCTGCAAAAGGGTAATTAGAAACGGCGTGGAACCAACATAACAGACAGCTGATAACAATCTCGTCATTCAGTTTGAATATCAAGTTCCTTATATGCTTTGACAATCTCAGGCAGTGATAATTAAATACAATTTTAAAGCGATAACTGTAGGCTTGCTCTGTGAAATCGGCAGAACTTTTTAATATTATGCAGTGGGAAAACTTCTTCTAGCCTGCAAGTATGCAGAAAGGTGACGGTTTGTAGTTAATAGCAGGAAAAGACATTAATCTTGGTCGGAATAATAACCTAGTAATTATTGAAGAAGTGGGACTTGGTAGCCAATGATCAATGGTGGTCACTTAATTTGTGTAAAGATGAGAACTGAAAATGCTAAAAGGGAAAATAAAACAGGAACCTCTTTTTTGTGTTTTGCACAGAACCCTGGACAGATTTTCTTCTGTGTTTAAATGCACTTTTTAAATATGAACAGTTTACCTACCCAAAGTATTTAGTATTGATAACACAAGCCTTGATGATACAGTCTTGATATGTGCAGGCTTTACTGACAACATTTGAAGCAGCCAAGAGTCTTGACCTGCTAACGCCTCTTTAGTTTAACACTGATATGGTGGTATATGCTACATGCTTATATCGAACATGGACACAATGATGGTGCCTACAATACAGATACCATGTTAACAATCTTACATTATGTTAGCATATCAGAATCTGCTGAATAACAGTTCAAGTACAGCTGAAGCTGACAGAAAAACATAATAGTAAAGAGCTTTAGTGCTCAGTAAGAATAGAAAAGAGCTAAATAAGTATCAGTCCATTTGGCAAGGATGAAAGCTGTCCTAAAGGTCTGGAAAGAAAATATAAAAATACAGATTTCATTCTGGGAGGAAGCTTCATGTTTGAAAGCTTCATGTTTGAACCACATATGCATCACCAATTAATTACAGTTTCTATTAGCATATTTTAACGAACACATTTAAATTTTTTTCTTTAATGCGTTACAGTGCTCTTCGATGCTCAAGGCAAATTCAGAGACTTTAGTATATTTTCATCATAATTACAGCATAAATTTACATGCATGTATTATGGTACAGTTTTACAAGTAATTACCATGCTGCACCATTTTCTATTACAGATGAAACGCGTCGTACATATATTATGCGAATATCGCTCCCTATTATGACCTGTTAATTTTGCCTGGAACAAATTGGATTTAAATCTTGTTTTGCAGTAATTATTTACTCTAAATGACTCTGAAAGAGGCATATATTGAAATGGAAAAAGGAAACCTGCTGTATTTGTAATATAGCCACGGACAAATATGCACCACGCTCTACACCAATAATTTTCATCATTTTAATAATTCTCCTCTGCGGAACCTATAACCTGCAAATACTAAGCTACAACACTAGGTTTTGTGCAAAAGGCAGTACATAATTATTATTTATGTGATCTGATGAAGATAAACATTGCTCACACTATGCAGAGTGCATACAATGAAAAAGGGCGAGCGTTGGTTGTACGAAGATTATTTTTTCCTGTTGTTTAAGAAAGAAAATGTTTCTGTGCAGCAGTTAATGCCGAGCCTATCAAACGGCAGATGCAGTACAGGATTGTCGACTTCTGCATGTATTAACTGGAAAGCTTGTACAGTTCAATACTCACCGTTTATTTTAGGGCTTGGTGTTCCCGGTATATGTTTGACAGTTTTCTCATGCGATTTGGAACCGGCTGAAAAGAACATAAATATATCTGTCACAAAGATATTGTGATACACAGCAGGGTCTAACAGCTGGAGGATGTTTCCAAAACAAATAGCACTCAGCTGTAACATACTGCCTGTATTGTAGTTTTCCCTGTTTTGCTAAAACCTCTGGTGGCTATGCTCTAACGCTACCATTTATGAAACTTTGAGAAACTTGCTGGCAGTTATACGACAGGCTCACAGAACGCACCTCATTATTGTTGTGGCTGATTTACCTTTAACTCCAACTCTTTCCCTTCTCACCACTTTTTCCACCATTTGCCCCCCGCAGACCTCTGCCAGCCACGTACCTCTGCACACGGGCACCTTGCCAGTCCAGCTGCCGTCGGAGCGGCAGACACGGTGCTCTGAACCTCCGGAGAGGAAATAACCTGGCTGACAGGTGTACACCAGGGTGTAGCCGTACGAAGGCAGGTCTAGACCCATGACGTCAGCGTTGGCTGGGCTCCGCGGCTGCTTGCAGGAGTGAGCTGGATATCAAGCAGGAGGAGCAGTGTGTTAGTACACACGCATTCACATCACAATCCCAGACATGCATACAAATAGAGTTGTACACGCACACATACAGAGACGTGTACACACCCAACTCAGAAAGATGTACAGATAGAGAAGAGATAATTAAGCTCTCACTAGGGGGAGGAAGAAGAAGATACAGGGGGTGGGTGGGGGGTAAAAAGGGAAGTACACATATCTTACAATTTAATTGAGTGCAGGCAGCTATTAGGAAGCATGCTGATACTTTAATATGTTTATGTTTCTGTTCTAATATGACTACAATCTTGTGGGTTGGGATATGCACTGCTTAACTTTACACTGAATTTTCCTCCAACATGAGCGGGAGCCAAATTATATCCAAACTTTAACTGTGTCAGCTACTGGTCACAGATTGCAAACAATAAGGAATGGTGCAACACAAGGTCTAGGTGAACTCATTGTAATTCAGCTAGCAGCTGGAAAAACCCCCCAAAACATTTGGAGGTGTTTGTGTATATCTTGAAATAATCGAAAATGTTCAAGGGCAGGACCGAGCCGGACTAAGCTCACTGGTGTCCTTGTGGGAAAAAAAAGTGCTGAAGGGAACGTTGTTTTAAACCTTGTGAGAGTGTACAGCATGAGAAAGTGCATGTACGGTTTCTCACACACGACAGTGCGGCTGGGCTGACTACACTGTGAAAAAAAAGTGTGAGAGCTCCCTGACAACGAATGACCAACCACTAAATAGTTTGTCATGTTTTATTTGGAAAGAATAAAATTCAGAAAGTGAAATCTCCCATCCACAAAAGTGTTGAAATGTGTTTCGCGTCCTGTCTTCTGTTTCCAAAAAGTAAAACAAAGCAGGGAGAAATTTGGGATAGCATTTAGACGAATAAAAAACTGGGGGCAAACACTGTTATTGTCGTGTTGCCAAAACACCAGTGTCTTATTTAGTCTGAATTAAATATCTGAATACACTGATTACACTTAGCTTAAATTTTCACTTCAACAGTCTCTCCCTATAAAACAAAGGTTTATGCAAATCACCCTACAAACCCAAAAAAACACACCAAGGAGCTGAGCATTCAGCCTCTGAGGCATCGACCATAATGTGAAAACAGCGAAATAATTTTGCAGTTTGTGAGTGAAAGAATATGTTGCCAGCTGTCAAATGGGAGACAGCTGCAAGTGAGTCACAGTACCAAATCAGTTCTTCATGGCGTCTTAATGACATTAGTGGCAATAGGGTGTGGAAGGGATGCCAGGATGAAACCCAGTTTGGGCTTTATGAAAGACGAGCAGACTGCTGGAAATTCCTCTTTCTGGATATTACTGCTGCTGGTGTTTGAGAAATGTTCGAGTAGTATTATATATGTGGGTGAGTGTGCATGTCTGCAGGCACAGTGTCCATTTTCTAGGAAGTAAAAGAGGTCCATGAAGGTAAAGGTTGTGTTGAAATTTTGCAGAATGCTCATCTAATGCATCATATACTTATAATTGGATGTAACAATTTAGCATGCATTAGAAAAAACTGTTTAAATCAACAGTGTGTGCCACCCAGAACTTTTTTAATGAGTTTATGAATATGGGATTAGGAAAGCTAATGTGGTTTTTATTTACACAGTGCAAAAAAGAGAAAGAAAAAAGAGAAAAACTAACTAGCACAAGTCTAAGTAACTCCTTTAAAATGACTGTCAGCACATGTCCAGTGTGGTGCACAGTTTGTAGACCATGAATACTAAAGGCACTTACAAGGCCTGTGAATTGTACCAAACACATATCATGTTGCTCATCAGATTCAGCTGACAGTTTATTTACACTTCAAACGGCACAGTGGGCTTTACTTCTGAGATTACAAGGAGCCTCAAAGAACAGTTTTTGTGTCACACGACAACATGCAATGTTCTTCATTCAACGCCGCTATCTCTTAGCTACGGGACTAGGGACACAGACCGAGAGGTAGAGGTAGATAGAGGCAGACACAGAGAGACAGCCATGCTGATGGATTTCTGTAAGGGACAAGAAGGTCAGCCAGCTTTAGTAACAGCAGGCCACGTTCGAAAGCATAAAGTTAACTTTTAATCTGTTACAATGTTTTCTTTTCTTGTGACACACAACTTTATTTATTACAAGCAATCTCATTAATCTGTAGACATTGGCATACAGGTCTTTCAGCTTTTTGATTTATTCAAGTTACTCAAGTTTTTTATATATTAGAGAATGAATAATAATATTGTTATATAAGAATAACAATATAATCTGATAGAGATAACATGAGTAAGAGCCAGTAATATTAAATTCTGACTTGCGTCCATTGCATCACTTGCATTAATTGTGTTGATAATCCCTCCAAGTTTTAGCTTTTGCCAGCTGTATAAGATTGGTTGGCTTCACTTTTAAATCCATTTAAGTGGCTTCACAGTAACAGAGGACCATTTAATCATAGAGAAAGGTATTTTAGAGGATTTATGACTGTGTTTTGACCGAAGGTCACAACAGAGTGTTGGATCCATATAAAAGGACTCACACTGAAATACATATACATAACCACTGTTTATCCACAATGTTTTTTTGGGCCAGACACCCCACTGGGCCTGTGTAACCATCTCCAGGCATGAACGCATAAAAAATTACTTGGCTTGCATTAATTTACTGGACAATCATTTGCAGTTTTCTTTATCCAAAATCTTTTTTTTTTGTATTTCCAATTCATAGCAACCACATGCACTATTTAATGACACATGCTATTGCCAGGAGTTACAATTATGAATCAACACAAGCAACTTTAACTAACAGCACACAAGTTATTGTTCAGGTCCCTCCTGAATACATCATTTACCTCTGGGCTAATGACAACAGCAGAAGCTAATTGGAATCTAGAGTTAACAAACCTGAGGTTCAATCAATGCAGCTTGATTGGAGGTGTGGGTTAGAGCTACTGTGACTTATAAAAAAACACATCTCGAGTTTTCTATTCACAAGAAGCCTGTGCCAGTGTGAACTGTGCCATGCTGAAAAGAGATTCTACTGGCACAAATAATTTACATGCATGACCATCAGATTTAGAGAAGTCTTTCAATAAAAAATATTAGGAAAACAGTGTGGCATGAATGCATGATATCTGATGGATGTGATGCTGCCTGCCAGTTAATAAGCTAATGTGCCACAAAGTTTTATGGTAAGCTAACCTACTGACGATTAGAGTATTTAAATGACCAACGTTAATGTAGCATTAGGCTAAAAATGTTTGTCAGTCATTTATTTTGAGGTTCTTTTCTTAAACTGTAGGGTAAAAGACAGCGGTGACTGCCAAACATAAATTCTGTATTCTAAGACTGTGTTTTCAATTCCAGCTAACAATGACAAGAGGAGGTCAGGGGTAAAATCAATACATTTTTCAAGCCACTACAGGTGATGGAACAAGGCCAGAGAGCAGCTCCTGAAAAGTTGCAACCACAGCAGGCACACCCTGCAATGAAACTGCACCTGCTGAACAGCCCAAGTCAAGAAAACAGAGCAAAACAAAAAACAAAACAAAACATAAAACATTGTTTTTTGAATATATTATTTTATGCCCATTCAAGTAACTGTGGCTGGTGGGGTGTTCTGATGGCACACAATATTAAAAAAGGTTACTCTCAGCTTCTCAAGGACTAATCACTGTGGTAATGCGCACGGCGGGAATATTCAGTGAGCAAATCAAATCAATATCCAGTAGGCATAAACATGGCTCTTTCAGTATAAAAATATAAACTGTCTTTAGAGTAATGTAGAGATTTACTAAAGTTTAAGACTAGGTTGAGGCATTAACATATTTCTTGTTTTGTCAGGCATGGTGGAAGTCATTAATCCATTATTAATCAATTAAGGCTGAAACCTTAATTACCATATTTAAAAACAAAGCAGGTAAATAAGAATTTTAATGAGTTATGTAGCATAAATTTGCCTAACAATTGACTGAATCGTGGCCTCGGCTTCTGCTGTCCGTTTTGTGGCAGATGAAAGACGACGAAGAGCTTTAAATTAAGCATGCATATAAATTAAGAATATATTGTTAAGCATTAGGCTTCCTCAGAAAATAATGAAGAGAACTAGTGTTTAACAACGTGAAAGGGACTTCAAATTAATCTTCTCGTTTAGTGATTTGTCCTCTATTTTATTTTCATGTTATAATATTTTCCTTTGTTAGCAGCAGAGTCATCTTGACTTTTTTGAAGACTCACAAAGTGGTGCAATACAGAGTTTCACTCTGTATCAATCATTTAACTGCATGAAGATATTAATCCTCACCAAACACAGCTGCTCCCACACCTCCGGCAATAGGATGTCAATCTTTTAGTTAAAAATCACATTTTTACCTATGAGTTTTAGAAGTTTCATTTATAATTACATTGATTTAAATCTGCTCTGACTGCTGCTCTATTTTCGGATATCCATCACAATGCTCGCAATAAATGCCATTAAGGAGTCAGAGGAGGTGCAACATCCTGAATTATTCTATAGCGAGCAGGATGACAGGGTCAACAGTTTGAAGATAGAGGTGGAGCAGGAAGGGCTGAGGAGCTGTCAAGTGTAGACAGGTATGTTTTTTTGGAGTCTTTTCTGCTTTCAGCTGAAGTTTTGAGAACAATCTTAATTAAAAAAAAAACAAACTTAATTTGAAAAAGAATCTCTGCACAAAAACTGATTTTATATACAGTATTGTGTAAATGTCTCTTCATTTCTTTATATTTTGATAGGTTCATAATGGGAAATAAGTGCAGGTACTTATTGAAGCATATGCAAGCGTGTGCAAACATACATGAAAATACAGTATATAAAGCAAAACCAGAGTTTGTACAGTTCTAACGAGCCTGAAAGTCAATATTTGGTATGACCGCATTTATTCTTCAACACAGCCTGAACTCTTACGCAGCGTTGGTGTCATTTCTTTAAGCAGTCTTCACGAATAGTTCTTCCTGAACTACATTCAAAGCTCTCCTTTTGATGTTGGCTGCCTTTTGTTCTGTCAGAATGATCCCACACTGCTTCAATACTGTTGAGGTCCGGGCTCTGGGGAGGCCAATTCATGACTGATAGTTTTCCAGTGTGTGTTTTTCTATCTAGGGATGCTTTTACTGCATTGACAGTGTGTTTGGGGTCTTGCTAAAAAATGAAGCTGTTGTCAATCAGACTCTTTCCAGATGATATTACTGAAAAAATCTGACCGCGTTCATATTTCCAGCAATTTTGACAAGATTCTCAACACAACTGGCTGAAATTCAACTCCAAACCATGTCAGACCCTCCACTGTGTTTTACGCGCACTTTTGCACCTCTCTCCTGACCTCTCCCGTGCATATTGATGACAATTTGAATCAATTCCAATCAAAACTTTATCTTCAGTCCGCTGGGCCTTTAGGAGTTAGGTGCTTTTTTCCATGCTTGAATTATTCACCAGTCAGTGTAAAGAGGCGTTAAAAAATCCTCTAAAACTGGTCAGGTACAAGTACTGGACTGAAAATGAGTTGACCTGATCCTAGAAAGACCTCTAAAGCGTGAGATTTTATTTTTGATGTTACCAACTTCAAGAAATAAAACATCAACATTCAATTACATCAGCGTGCTCTGAATATGGTGAACCTTTAACATGAAATTCAGATTTAATACAGTAGCATCAAGGTTCTACTGAAACAGCTTCTGTCAGGTTTACCTGATTTGTTTTTAGCTGAGTGTATGAACAACAAAAACACAGCAGGCACATATTCAAGGTTTCACTATTCGTCTTAAACTCCCCCTTCTCCCACTACAGCAGATGCACAGACACACAGGGCTGCGAGGAAGGCAGAGGACGCGGGGCAGGTATCGCAATGCCTCAGCTTGCTTCCTCAGTGTAAATGTCTCTGGGATTTGAACGGATGCCTTATATTTTTGTAGTTATGAAATCAAGATTACAAAATATCATCTGAAGCACATTATCATCACACAGCTAAAGTGTTTACATTGTGGGTGCTTAATCTAAATTGGAAATATTCCAGTAAAAAAACCCACTGTAGCAGAAAGGGTTTTACTGGGAGACTGGACTATGTCACATTTTAGAAAACCACTTATCTCGGCAAAGTGAATGGGCTAAACTACACAGCCATAGTTTGGTGTCGGTCGACATTTCAGGGAGTTTAAACAGAAGGACAGTGATCACGGTGTTCAGTACAGTCTCAGGATGATGGCAGGTTGATTGAGGGGCAAGCTGCAATCTACTGCGAGGTCAGAGGTTATGGCAGGATCGAGCGAATGTGAAAAGTTACTGATGGGAGGTATCGACAGAGGCAGAGCGGGGAAAAGCAAAAACAGAGTGTCTGGAGCAGTCGGCAATGCGGATAAGCAGCGACAAGATGCCAGGAGGAGTAGTGAAAAACAACAACAACGAGTGATGTTAAGATATAGTTAGAGCATAAGGAACAAGCACTTACAGATGCAGGCTGGCTGGGTGCCAGTCCAGGTGAGATCCGGCAAACAGAGCCTTGTGGTGGAGCCCTGCAGTATGTGTCCCTGCTGGCACTGGAAGTCGACTCTGCTGCCCACCTGGCCACCAACAGACCGCACACAAAGTGGAAAAAGTCAATACAATGATGCAAATGCCAATAGGCTCCTAGCATCAAACTAAAGCGCCTGGAAAAAACACAGTGCACACCAAAGTTTTTTTTTCACTTTTTTAATGATTATCTGTAGCGTGTAGAGGCAGATGGAGGCTATTCCCAGAGGCGATGGCCCATGTTTGTGTTTGCAACTGATGCGCAGACATTAAAGAGTGAGGAAGATGACTTTCTGGTTAAAATATTCAACTGCTTTCTGTTCTGCTAATAAATGACTTTTATTTCCTTCTACCATCCCAGTCGACTCTTTAAAGACATCATCAACAGTGAATTTTCTCATTCGGTAGTCTCAGGATATTGGTAAAAATGTTCAGTAATGCAGAAAAATGCAAGACTGCAGCCATTACAAGCACTTATCTAAATAAGCTCCCTCAGCTTTCATATGGGATAAATTTCATATCACACATTCAGCTGAATGTCGTGGAGAAATTGCACTTGTAAGTGACACTCTAAAAGCAATAGGGAGGGCAAAAATAAAGCGAAACACACAGACTGAAAGCATCTCATCTCACTGAGCACAGATCAATGGTCATACCACCAGTTACTTATTTATTTATTTTTTTAAGATGCATTTTTTTCCTCCCTCACATCTCCCCACGGACATTCCGGGGGGTTGAAAAATCCAGTTGGTTTTGGGGAATTATATGCACGCACTTCTCTGCTACATCCTTGCACCCACATAACGTCATCCAAAGGAATACATGATAACTGTACCCACAAAAATCCACTGGATATTGCACATTTAGAAGAAAACGAAGGGTGATTAACACATCAGAGTTACAGTGAGTGCTACTTTGATTGGGTGCTTTGACCTGTTAGATATACTGGAAAATGTGGAAATTCTAATATTTCAAACACCTTTATACCATAAATTCTGGGAAAAAAAGCCTTCCTAAACAAAACACACACACAAAACAAATCACTCCAGAATTAAAGTGCCTACAGCCATTTTTATGAAATGCATCCATTGCAATCTTTGCTCGGTTCACCTTAAAACCTGTTGAGTAATTCATGAAGCCATGCTCAGGTGTCCCCGGGTTTTCACACGTGCTTCTCGTGGGCTCTGGAAAAATTAGAATACGACAGTGAAAAAAAAGACTTCTCTCTGGAGTTTCATTACTGATGTGACGCAGTAACATGACCGGAAATAAAATGCATTTCTCTGCTTTCAATTGTCTTTAAATTACAAAAAAGCACTTTATTTTATGCATTTTGTCAAATATTTCCTTAGCAGCTAATGTCAGATGAAAATAAAGAGGCACATAAATGATTTTTATACTTTGATTCAGTTTTACATCAGCACCAGATGGCAGCCTGATTCTCATTCACCTTCATCCGTTTTGTTCTTTATGTTCTTGTGCATTTGTTTGTTGTAATATAATTAGGAATGAAAAATGTAATTACAGTGGAAAACTCCAAAACTGTTTTCAAACACTGAGATTTTCTGTGTTTAGGTGAATCAGCGAGTTTTGTTTCCTCACCTATACATCGGGGCTGAGATCCGCTCCAGGTCCCGTCTTCCTGGCACATGCGAGTTGTTGACCCCACCAGCACGTAGGGGGCACTGCAGCTAAACGTGACCTCTGACTTGAAGATGAAACTGCGTCCTTCTCGCCTTCCTTTGGGAGGCGTCCCAGGATCACCGCAGAACTTGGCTGCAGAGGCAGAAACGTGTAATATTGCTGATACTGCTCCTGATCAACAACAGCAGCACAGATGTTTCTGTAACCATACAGGACGTATCCAGGTGCAGTGTGAAGGATATATTCTGTTCGTGTGATTACGAATGCAGAAAATGATCTAGCTCCTTTTTAAAATTCAAACATCTGTCTCTTTTCTGCTGCATAACACAAAAGGAAGACTGCATGCAGAGAGTCAACTGAAAGCACTGTTCAGCTGAGTCTTCAGTATTATATTCACAACTAATAAGCTATGGGGGCTTCTTCTGTACCCACACATGATCAGACCACAGGAGCCGACACTGGTTTTGATTGCTGCTGTGAGCTTTGCTGTTTTTGATAGGCTTTTTATTACATCCTCTTTATTCCCGTTCCCGCCTGTAAAAATGAATGTCTCTCTATATGATCCGCAAAGTCTTCAAGGACTGAATTATTCAAATTGCATTGACATTATGCTTGTTGCACAAAGTCTTTTGCCCATTTTTTATTGCGTGTGGGCAGATGCATTGACGTCCTTGTCTCTGGATGAATTACTCTGTCTCTTTTTTTATTATTTTTTGTTTCCAACACTCAACCTTGCTGGTGAGCGCTAATGGTGGGTATGTGCATATTCATTTTGACAGCAAAGAGGGAGTGAGAGGGGGGCGACGGCTCTCAATTTGAGATCAAAATAATTAGCAAGTGAATATTAATTTCTCTGACAGGGCCTTGAGGTTAACACAACTACAGCCATCTGCTGCTGTTGCTCTCCAGGCCCCTTGTATGATATCATTTTTTTTTTAAATGGGACTAAAGCCACAACCTCAGCAGATGATGCCCAATGGATTGCCACTGCGGCTCCCTCAATTTATTGCTTATAGACATCTAATCAAACTGACTGGAGTGATTTAGGCTGAATGGTTGTGATGTCCAGAGACAGTCTGCTAGTTTATTTTTCTGTCTTTTCTTTATTTAATGTTTGCACCTAGCAAGCCACTGTAACCAAGTGGATCAGTGAAAGATACTTGTTGGATGTGGAGGATCCAGAAATGCTCAGTGCGTGAGAGTGCAGAGGCGAGAGTCACAGTCTTCAGTCACGCAGCCAGAGCACTGTGGGATCAAGTCTGTAATAAGGCAGGCGCTGCTTCTCCAGACCTGACATGTGCTGCTACATGCAGGTCTGGAGACAGAGATAAGTTCTTGTTTGCTCTTTTCCCTAAAAAAAAAAAAAAAAGCCAACAGGGTTTTCTCACTTCCAATATCTGACACAATAGATATCGAGTAAAAGAAGTGATTAGAATCCAGCCCATTCAGGGATGTCTGAATAAAGCCATTACTGGAAATACTGTTATCTGAGGAAAAAATCCTTGGATTTAGGGACGGATCTTCTCCTGGAAAATGTGTTTCCTTATCCTTTAGACCCCCAGTGAAAATGATGCATTGAGAGCTTCTGCCCCCTTGTTTGCAGCGGTTTACCCATTTTTGATATGACAGCAAGCAAAGATGCAAATACGGTTCCAGATCTGAAAAATGATTCTTGTCACTTCAAAAAAGGCATTGTAAGACTCTGTATGCAGATGGCACTTTGGAGGGTTGACAATACAGGCCAACCAGGTGACATGCACATCAGTCATGAGCTTTAGGCTGCGGGGAAATAATGTACTGTTTTATGGATATATAAGAGAAATGGCCCCAGGCCAAACCAAGCTCAGCATATTTAATGTGCCTGTGTGTTCATGTGTATGTATATGTGTGTTGATGGAAGACTGAGAGAGACTAGTCAAAGTTTTTCTCACTCTCTTTCGGCCCCACTATTTCCTTGATGAATTATCAATGCTTTAAGGTAATCAGTATGCAGAGGCCACATTCAAAGTTGCATCCTTGCAGACGCATGAACTAGCATTCTTAAACATTGAATTTAGGAGATTCCTATGTGTTGTTATAGAGCGCAGGGCCATGCATCTTAATCCTGTCTGGCTAAAGAAAGTTCAACTATTAAGAAAAGACTTGCTTTGCTGATTCATTGCACCTCCTGGAGTTTTGCTGAACTGTATTTCAAGAGAAAATGCTGAGTTGAAGTTGATAAATTGCAGTTATATTTTTTTTTTAAACAGACAGCAGTGCAGCCATGCTGTATGTATACTAAACTGCTAGGCAGTATATTTAAAATGATTTCATGCCATACAAAACATAACAAACTTATCAGGTCTGATTTGCAGCAAATCTGTACGATGTAGCTAAAAGGAATTTGATGATTCGTCCCACTGACTTTATGATTCTGTTGGGAAATCTCCTCAGTGAAGATGGTAACTTAAGAAAATATTTAAGATTATCTTTATAGTTGCAGCTAATGCACAGATACAAAAATACTGCAGGCATATGGGCATTCACAGCTTGCCTGTGAAAATGGAGAGCGTCCCAGTAATAATGGCCAGTACCATAAACAAACTTTGACCACAGAAGAATTTACCTCTAATGACTTCTCAACTGATAATAACCACCAGCGGAGACTGCTGTAGATAGTGCATTGTTGTCACTTTAAAGCACAGATAATAGCCTTTTCTACACCAAATATGATCAGCATTTTTTCCCCTTTGTCTTCCCGTTTTAATGACTCGTTTATTTTCCTTGGTAAACCTCAGTGATTTATCATATACTTGTTCCTACCGCGAGTAATGTAGCAGGAGAGCCAAGTTCTCCACAGAAGTTGGTTATTGGTCACACTCGGTGATATTTATAGTGCATTCCTCTCAATTTGTGTCAATTTAGCACAATCACTAAAGCATGAATTCTGCGTTATGAGTGATAGAGCTATTAAATATAATTACCAATTCAAAAACAATTCTCTGCCCAGATACACTTAACAGTATCATGGAACATAAAGGTTACTCACTCACGTTGCTGCGGGAGGTTGTTTTGGGGTAGCTGATGTGGAAAAATGATTGTAGTGTGCTGAGGGATGACCCCGCTCACCATAATTGGAGTAGACAACTTCCAGACATTAATCAAGTGGAACCTTATGCATTTTACGAACAGGCGACATGTTTTACTCTTAGCAGGCGAACAAAGATACAAGCGTACCTCAATACAACACGCATTTGGTTACTCAGCTTTGCTAGAGCACTATCAGGGCATGGCGCACAAATATGGTCGTTTACAGTTAAGCAGGGTATAAATCAGAAAGCAGTGCGCGTACTGACTTACAGTAAATGACTGCTATGTGGCCACTGAGTATAGCAAATGGCTACAAGCGGTACTATGCTTCTAGTAGCGTGGCCACAAACACGAGCAGTCTGTCAGCTGCATTTCAGAGGCTAAGTACCCAAATGGGCCCGCGTTTGCCTGACTGAAGATGGCCACAAGCAATGAACTCTGTCATCAGCATCAATTACAAGAGAGCACAGCAGCAAATGCACTATTTTCAAATGGGCTCGGGGGGCTTTATAGGTTCAGTCTGTTGTGATCCAACATGTGATAATGAAATACTAGAAACATCCCAATTTTCCTCTAATTCAAAACCTTGCCAAAGTAACTGTATACAATAAAACGCTATAGCTAATAAAAAGTCGAGTATCTGACGGCAGAGATTTCTTGCACACGAGGGCTGCAATATTTAATTTGGGCGATGCAAAATTCAGCACTTCACTCAGCACAAAAGGACTGCCTATATTCAGCAGTTAAAGTGGCGATACTTCAAACAAAACAGCGGCACTCGAAGGGTTTGAGCATGATTATTTTTAGTGGCTTTTGTTTTATTCTACTTAGCCCTGACTGATATTCAGAGAGAAGCAAATGCATGTAAGTACTCTAGCCTTCTTGATATTTCATTTCTGTCCGACTGATACAATGCAAGAATGATTCAGATGACAGCGAGACACTCTTGAGCAGTCATGCATCCCAGAGGTTATTATTATGCTTGCAAAGATGATTCCGAGAAGGGTCTTAATGTAGTAAGACACACCCGACACTCCACTTGTGGCTGCGCTCGGATCATCATCATCTTCATCGTTAACATTGTAGCTTTGTTACTTAGGCTAGAGGTCAATTCACTTTTCATTTAATCAAAATGCAAAAATGAGCTTAAATTTCACGTGCTAATGGGCAGGATCTAACGTCCAACTCCTCCTCTTTGCATTTTTCCAGCCTTCATTTAAGAAAGATGTTTTTTTTAATTTACTTTAAGTGGTTTAAGGGTTAAGTATGATTGAATGCTTGCAAAAAAAACCCTGATGTTGTAACTTAGGAGATCAGATATAATCTCTGTTCTGCATCTCTGCCAGACTGTCTCATTTCATTTGTATGATCCTTAAGCAAAATTCCTTGACTTTCATTAACTTGAAGTAACCTTTTAAAGCAGCAAAAGTGGTGTATGCGGGATTTTGCCTTGGAGGGCACAACTTAAAACTAGTGTAATGAATGGGAGAAACAAAATTATATGCAGGTATAGAGCTGTCTGGAAACTCAAATACATGTAACAAAAGGATGCAAGACTTTTTTTAAGAGTCAAAAATTTCATAAGCCTGATAATGGTTAAAAACGGGCAAAAACAGAAAAAGTCCAACTAGGCTCACTGTTGGAATTACAGAGTTTCTGACAGTCTCAGAAATGTCACCTGGTTTATTTCAGTCTAAACATAGAGAGACTTCCTGTACATTACAATCATTATGAAGGCACTGTGGGCATGAATGAACGTAGGAAATGATGACTCACGCAAGCACTGAGGCAAGTCTCCGTTCCACGTCCCGTTCCCTGTGCAGGTTAGCACAGCAGGAAAAGACAGCTCATAGCCGGGTAAACAGGTGTAACTCACGCTGGTTCCCCACTCCAGGACTGAGCCCTCAAGGAGGCCGTTGGGGATGGATGGGGGTGTAGGACATGTCACCACTGTAGGGATAGATTGGATACGCAGGTCACAGACGTATCAGAGTATAATCAAAGCACAAATCAGAACGAATTAAGTTTGAGTCAAGGCAGTGCTTAAAAGAGGGCAAGACTCAAATTTCAAATCTCAGCAAAATCGCCAGAACTAAAAAATAGGAAATAGTTCAACTTCCCATTCTGACAGCTCATAGTACTCTCTGACTTTAAGGGGAGAATCAATAATTAGTGTGTAGCGCCACCCTCTGCAATAGTTGAGGGTCTAAAGCACAGGTGTCGAACTCCAGGCCTTGAGGGCCAGTGTCCTGCAGGTTTTAGATGTGTCCTTGATCCAACACAGCTGATTTAAATGGCTAAATGACCTCCTCAACATGTCTTGAAGTTCTCCAAGGTCTGGTAATGAACTAATCATTTGATTCAGGTGTGTTGACCCAGGGTGATAACTAAAACCTGCAGGACGCCAGCCCTCGAGGCCTGGAGTTCGACACCCCTGGTCTAAAGCAAACTTGAAGTAGTTAGAGTTATAGATAAAATTTAGTCTTTGATAGTTTACTGGAATCATGTATGGCTCACTCTTTGACATAGTCTGAATATTTGCTGGAGGAAGGTATTTTGCAAACGAAGACTCAGCTAAAATATAACTTACAACAAGAAAATGTTGTAATTTTGAAAATATTTGGTTTAGTAGCCTTGGATGCCAGCAGGAGAGGTCAAAGGAAACCTTGAGGAAAGATTGTTTCTTTCTTCTACCTTACAGCGAAGGTGAGTAACAGTCAGCAACCAAAATGGCTGCTGACTGTTACTCAAGGAGAACAGACAAACAATAATTACTGTGATTTATCTGTATTTACAAGAATATGGCTACACAGCTATAGAATCTTACATTTCAAATTGAAATGTTGCTAAATATTAAAGGCATATTAAAGGTTAAGATGGTGTAAGATGGATGTAAAAACACAGTAAACATAGTAATACACTCACTTTTCATCCAAGAAATAAAAGCTTTTATCTTTATATTCATATACTGATGGTTAAAATGTTTCCCAGAGATCTTTTAAAAAAACAAAACAAAACAAAAAAACAAGTCAGGTTAAAACTGGTCAATGTAGTGACCAAATCCCCATTACACCAAAAGCATCAAATTAAAAGCAGCAGAGGTGGCACTAATTCACCATTCTGCATAGTGTGGATTACAGCTGAAAATGAGGTCTTTAGCTCAGAGAAATAGTCTGTGTTTTGACTGTGAGCAATTTCTGTTTGGAGAATACAGAATAATTTCTGTGCAAAATGAGGGGGACATCTTGCGTCTGTGTAAGCCGTAAACTTTCAGCTCAACAAATGTAATAAATGAATGCATAATAAAGCTCAGAGTTTGTTCTGACACACTTGGAGATGAACCCGTGGGGACGCAGATGGGATATGGGTTTTAGAGATGTGAATAAATTAGTGCCGTTGCTTTATACCACTGCTATCCTCCCTCAGCACCCATCATTACCCCCAAGTCTTTTTCTCCCTTCTTTCTTTTTGGCATTCTTGAGTTTGGTTAAACACTTGAACAAACATCTGCAAACTGAAGTCGAGCCTTATTCGAGTCTTTCAACTGTGGCAAGTTCAGTTGATTAGTTTATATTTAAAATACATGCCTGCTTGTTACATATGGCTCGCTGACAGAGAAGCCTTTAATTCGCTTCATCTTATTTTCACAATTCAAAAATCAAAAAGTTGTAACAATTATCCAAGTTATGACATGAGAGTGATGCGGGGATAGAAGGCAGGCACATGACGGACAACTTCCTTGCCTCGTTAGCTCAACTTTTCATTCTCTGCACAACAAATTACAGTAAATGTGGAGCAAGCCACTGTGGGATATTCACACATCCTCTCAAAGGTGGAACTGTCTTTTGTTCTCAGTTGGCAGCAGATCCAAAATGATTTCCATATGGACATTTTGCAGCAGCATATACAGTATATATGAAGTGTGCTATAATCAGAACAGCATTTAGGACACGGTGAACAGAGAATAAAAATAAGAGCAAAATCCTTCTCGTGCTTCAATCTGTTTTTTAATGTTTTGTTTGTTAACTTAATTTTGTTTCTCAAGGAGAAACAGGTTCACTTAAAATTGTTTCCCTTTGAAGTTAATGAATCAGTAAAGAGAGCCTTCAGTTTGGGATTTCCATGTTGTTGCTCTGGGGAAAAAAAGGGCACTTCATTCTGAATTATCTCACTAAAATGCCTAGCTGGAGGCTGTAAAGTAGAAAGTAGGTTTGCGTGTGTATTTCAGTGATCTTACGGTATATCTGTGTAAAAGACACGAAAAAAACGGAATACAAAATGTATGAGTGCACGTGCGCAAGTAGGCAATTTACACAGATTAGAGGAGTAGGTCTTCTAATCCTGTAAGCACTGCATCTGAAATTACTTGCTTTAAAAAAAAAGCAGAGAGTGTCCCCATTTTCGTAAGTAGTTCTAAGCAGCATTAGTGCCTCTTAGCTGAACATGCCAAACCTGGGATTCAAACTGAATCCTTGCCGGGCAAGGCTTAGGATGCGTCATCACACACAAACGCTGTGGCTAAAACTGATGCTCATACACTAAGTGCAAATTTATGCCCAGGCTTGGCACATGCAAAACCTCTTTGTCTCTTTTAGTCTCAATTTTTCTCCTCTTGGCTTTCCTCTCACTTTTCTTCTCTCCTCCCCCTCCCTTTCTTGGAATGCTAACTCAGTTTCCTGTGGCACAATCATCCAAAATCTATGACAAGATGACAGATGCCAGGTGTGACAATTTTAAAACAGCTCACCTTGAGTGAACTGCAAGCACCTTCAACTTAAACCCAATCGTGAAAAATGAACAACGAAAAAACAAAAACAACAAAAAAAACTTGTACTAAAATAGGCATTGTTTTTAGTTTCACATGAAAGAAAAGAAAACAGATATTTTTCCAGTCCTTTTCTGAGATGTCCCACTGCGTAGGCTGTCAGGGAGAGTGATGATAAAACAACCTATGATTACCAGTGTGCTTTTCTATTGCTTGCCCTAGATAGTCTTCGAAAGAGACCAAAGGACAGGAAGAGCACAGCGACAGGGGGAAAACAAAGCTTAAAACTTCTGTACTCCTTCTTTATACCCCATCCACACTGAGGAATGGAAAATTAATGTTGAGCACCCACTTAGTAATCAAAGTCCTCCCTCTCTCTTGCCTTTCTTTTATTCATTTATCCCATGAGAGAAATAAGTGCTATCGGAAAAGCGAAGGCAGTGGAGAGACAGAGGCAGAGGCAGGAGGGACCTTGTGGCTCACTGACTAATGCATACAGGTCAGTGGGAGCTGACAGCATTCAGGCAGTGGCAGCGCTGGGAGAAAACGTGAGTGTGCAAGCATCTGTGTCTACGTATGCATGAGAGAGACACTTCTGTAATTGAATGCCCCCGTGTGATTGTATTCAGGCACAGCGGTGTGTGAGCGAGTGTGATGAGGAGGCCTAAGCTCTGGGGTTTTGCTCCTTTCCACACCACCCCCATTAAGCGTAGCAGGATCGGGGGCCGAGTGGCTGAGTGGTTGCGGTAGCTGTCAAGGATTAGCGCTCAGAGGTTAGCAATGTCACACACTTTTAATATACACACATGGGGGTTATACACTTGCACATATACACCCATGCCCTCTGTCTTCTTTTCTCTCCCAGTTTAAACAGCTGTGGGGACCATCAATTCAACCAACAGCTTCACCGTACAATACCACAGAACACGGCACGTTAATATTGAATAGCACTAATAAAATATTACAATTACTGTCAGACTGAATTTTGTAATTTTGTAATCTTCAAAACAAGGTTGAGAAGATTAGTAGGGCAAGAAGTAGCTTGGCTTAAACAGCTACTTATGAGCTCATCTATCTTTGGATCCCCCCCCAAAAAAGTCTTATATATGGGTTACAAGTAGAAACACAAAAAACAAACTCAAAGCAGCCATTACACAGGAAGCAAACGTAATCAGGCTCTGGGTTTTTGCTGAATTTGTGTGTTTCTGATTTTCTTAAACATCCAGCAGGTTCTTATGTTTGAACCTCTCACAACCTGCCTATTTTCTCACATTTCATTTGTCCTTTCGTCTACCTCAAGAGGCCTGCTTCACTGTAACTGAGACAGCAGCCTGGGAACAGTTCCTTAGCAACAATGAGCCCCTATTAGCCTTGTGGGCTCTTCCCCTTCCTGGTGTACTCTTGAGCTGTTCGCTGCACAAGTTAATCTTCCCTGCAATACTTACTTTTGAGTGTCAAGCGCAGAAATGCTAATCTATGCCTCCACTCAGGCGTCATAAATCATGGAGTGATGTATCGCTGATGGGCGTACAACGGCTAAGTCCTCTTCCTGGATTTTCCAACTTTGATGTTAATCATAGAGTAGAATGGGCACAAACTTCAGGGAGAGGACTCCAGTGATTAACTGTTGGGGTACAATTAGAGGTATCCTTGTGGTGATAGAGAGGACTTATTAGCCATCCATCACAAGGTGTCAGAGAACTTTTAGCATTGGCTCTTTGCATTCGCAGGTGCAACTCAAGACTGGGGGATGAAATCATCATAGACAGAGATATATAGATTTTTTGTGTGTTTTAAAAAAAAATCCAGCTGAGAATGTGGCCATAGGCAGTGAAGCATAAAAAATAGCAAGATTTTTGCAATAAATGGGTGATATTTTGAGAAACACATTAAAAATGGCTTTATTTCTGTGTGTGTGCTTGTGGATGTGTGCGTTTCAAATATATGCACCTTATTATGCAAATAGGTTTATGTCTTTCAGTGTCATTGCCATTTGCATTATCAGTGCGCTTAAGTGAGGAGTATATGGCAGTATCTGACTACACAGGAAGCCTGTGTCACCTTTCTTGCTAATCTCATTAGATCTCTGGATGTAAGCATATACTTTAGATTGTGCGTGACAGTGTGCTGGCATGCCAAGGTTGTTACAACGCTGTCTGATGGTTATCAAGGTTGACCGTCCACCGCAGCAAGTCTTTGATACAGTGTAGGAGAAATGCGTATCTGTGGGAGGTACTTGCCTTGACATGCTGGCATGGTTCCACTCCACGTCCCATTGCTGGTGCAGGTCCTGGTGAAAGCGTTGTCCCCTCCCACCATCACATACCCCAGTTGGCACATGAACGTCACATTCTGGCCCACTGTGGTGTCGTCGCCAAACCTGAGTCCATTTGCTGGGATACCGGGATCGCCACAGGTGATCACTGCCATTGGTAGTAAAAAATAAGTGCTGCATCAGAAATCATCCTAAATGGTGTGGAGCGAACTTCAACATGAAACATAAAGCATAAAGAAGAGCCTGCTTTTCCCTCAACATTTCTATTTTCAGTCTTCCCTTGTATCATTAATCATTGGTTGCTTTCCTAATCTTGCATTGTTTATTTGTGCCACTGCGACATCACTGTGTACTTCATCATGGTTAGGATGAATCTTTTCAGGTTTAATAATGATACAGCAGTCGTACTAATATTTTATGAAATGACTGAAATATCTGTGACATTTACAGCTGTGTATGATGATCATTGCTGCACCTCGACCCAAGACAGTGACAAGAACAGGAGATGTCTGCACACAAAACACAAAAAAACTTAACGCCGCGTGTTTGCCACCAGCTAGTTGGTAATTATATGTTCGTGACTGGTAAATGTTAATTGGTTCTGAGTATTCTTTCACTCGTATGAATCAAATAGTTCTGTGCAGTCGTGAATTGCCAAAAGCAACGCTGGTTCAACTTAAGTATGACTGATCAGGGTATTGCCTTTTGCGTGATTTGGCAGGTCTGTAATGAGCTGTTGGACATGAGAGAGTAGCAATTTATTCACCTCTGAGGGACATTTATCTGTAAAAAATTACTGGAAAAATTAGCTTGGCTGCAGTTTTACAGATACGTAAAAGTACTTTTCTTCCATGTTGTTTGTATTTCAGCTGGTCTTTGTAATCGATGAGGCTACCAGTGTGGCTTCTGGACCTGAATAGTGAAGCCAGTGCACAAACACTCTGAATCTGCTTTCTTTCTAATGGAGAGCATGGGGGGACTTATCTATCCCAAAAGGAAAAAGCCAGCACTGTTCTCTTGAACTATGACCTCAGTAAACACTTCCCTGATGTGTTTTTGGTCATAATGGCTAGTTTTAAGTCACATTTGATACAACATTTATTTTTGTAAAATATTTTCCCATTTGCAATCAAAAAGGACGGTAAAACAGGTTAGGTATCTGAACCGGCCAACACTGTGAATGAAAAGGTGTGTACCAATTCCCTCGGTTTCTGCATCCAGCTCTTTAATTGTTGCATCCTGCTACAAAATATCAAGATAGTGGAAGTCAGAATCCCCACCTTTGGGCTTTAAGAGTCAGCTTCACAAGCCAAAAGGTGACTACATCCACCATTTATGTGAAGTCTATGTTTGTAACAAAAGTTGCTTACTTGCACTTTTCAGAAAACTGAGATTCAGTTTATTTCATCACAATCATTAAGTTCTTAAAAAGAAAGCTACTTCCGCTGGATGAAATCCATCTCATACTGCATGTCCTGAATGGGAGCTGAGAGCAGAATACAGCGACATGGGGTTTTTAATGATACTTTTAGATACACTGAGGTTTTAGTCTGAATGTAATAATTTTGTAACTGAAAGCAACATACAAGCAGTTTCCCAAATGACTTCTAAAAGCCCACGTGACAAATAAATGATGGGTGGACCGTAATAAAGTAACAATGAATCATCATTTTATAAAGCAGCTCTTTTAGATGCTGTCTAAGGAACACAATATTTGTCGGCCTCTTAAGTATTCGAGGCATTAACATAACTAAAAATGATTTCCAGGCATCTGACATAATGTTTTGTGAAAATAAGGAATAGCTACATTGCCCGTTTTGCTGTGTACATGACATAAGACTAAGTGACACCTACACTGTCATAATACTACTAACAGTAATCGTAATGTTTACTTGCACTTCTCCATTCTAGATTACACCACTCTAGTTATATAATTTGTCTAAATCAGCAGAGGAACTAATAAAAATAATAATACTAATGTATTTTGTGCAGTCTCTTCTTTTCATATGCCTACTCTTGGCTTCGTTTCATGGCACAATTTCTCCAAAGTAAACAGATGGCTGAGTGTTGGCCCAGTATGTTGTCAGGTCTTAACCCAGTGCTACCGCTGATGAAATTATAGTTGCCAGCCTTTATTTGATTGCTTTTTCATAGCCCTCGTTTCATCTCGGAGGCTCTAATTTGTGCATACTTATTACAAAATCTTTCCTGACTTGTTCACCTTAATGTAAGAAGTCAGTTTGATGCATATGGCTGTCACTGCTAACGCCTCCTCCCTTAAATTAATTTCTGTTTGTTTATTTTCGGTTTCTGCCAAGGAATTCAACACTTGGAGTTTTTCATTGCCGGGTAAAACCAACTTTGTATTCTGACAGAGCACATGGGAAAACCTGGATTCTTCATTTTACGAGATTTGAAATTGATGTCACTATGTGATGAATCTAGTCTCATTTATTTTGAAAATTAACATAAAACCACAACAGCACCCTTTATGCTTGTTTGGGATGTATAGCCATTTGTTGTGTGCCTTTTCTGTTAACTGAAGCAATGCTACATGCAATACTACATCCATCTTACAGATTCCTGCCCCAAATATCATAATCTGACAAAGAATAAACTGCAGTGGAGCTGGTGCTGATACATTTGATGTTTAATGTGCAGTTGTCATATTATTCCTCACCCAAAGTGGTTCTGTGGCACTGCACACAGTAACTTACTACTTAGAAATATTAAACTTGTTATCAATTTCCAGTCTAAGTCAGATAACGTAAACCATGTTTCGAATTCTAAGACTTTAGTTCTGTGATATTTGAGTACTCATGTAATAATGTAGTAATTACACTACAAGGACAAGCTTCTCTGTGGTGCATTGTGGAGGAAAGATAACATCTGGGGCTCACCAAAGCATGTAGGGTTCATTTTCTGGTAATATTGACTGTCTGAACAAAAATTTGTCTGTGAGATATTTGACAGGAAATGTGAAAATACTCAACTTCAGATAGGCTTACACCAGCCATTCCCAAAGTCAAGAGTGCTGCTGCTTTTATTTTTTTTTTAATAAAAAAAAAAATCTGAAATCCTCACTCTAATCAAAAGAAAAAGGAAAAGTCATTTTGTTCCTTGAAAAAAACATAAAGAACACAGGCTGTTGGCATTAAATTGCAAATTGTGCCCAGTCGTATGCAAAGTGTGACCCACCTGCCACTGGGACACAAACTTCAATACAGAGCAATAAATTTAGGTCAGAGTGACGACCTCCTATTACCATTTTTAATTCATGTTTTATACAAATAAAGAAATTTGTATAAAAATGTAACTCAGTAATTTCAAACCTGCAGTACCAGTCTTCATTACTGGCCTAGAGGAGAAGTTTAGTGTTTACCAGTAAGATTTATCATCTTCTCAAAATGAATGTCAAATAAATTATTAGTTATTAGTTAGATATTTACTATTTAATACACTTTAATAAACACGCAGCAGATATAGCCACTGAAAACTGCCGCTTTCAACCAGAGGTCAGCCGGCTGACTGTTAAATCACAGTGAGCTCTCAGCTGAATGTCAGTCACTAGGCATCCCCCCTTTCTTCTCCTGGGGAGCGTCTACTTTCCACTACAAACACACCCCTTTACTCAACTGCGCAGTGTCACCAGGAGTGGGTGTGTAACTTATCAGCTGTTTGGGCTGCATTTTATGGGGGCTGGTTCAGGAAAATACAAGGAAAATGAATGTTTTTGCACCAGTGTTCTGTAAATACCTGCTGTCAGTGATTCCTGGAATACTGTTTATATGTGTTAAAATCACAGACGGCCTAGAGCGGATATTTGGCCAGAGTTTGGAAGTCATTGGCCTTCTGAGGGGGGGTCAGAGAGCTGTTTGAACGATCACCTTATTGTGACAAAGGAATCCGCTGTCTGTAAAAGTTACCCTTAAATTAAATACCCTTAACCTTTCTCCACATTCAGGTTGAGGGCTCATATGATGATGATCTTTGATCGCACAATCACAAGAAACAATATAGAAAATGTATAAAATAGGTATCAGCTATCCTATGGGGGCAGGGAGTGTTGTTTCTATAGTCGCTCATTAGGACCAGGTTGAACAACAATAACTGTTACTTCTCTGCTACCTGTCAGCATATGGAGTTTTTCCTATAACTAAATAAATAAATGCTGCCTGTTGGACATTTATTTGCAGGACATGTACCAGTTGTTGGACTTGGAGTGTCCCATTCAGAGCACAAAAATTTTAAACTAGAGTATTAAAATAAATCGCAAAGGTGACAGACCAAGATTAGCAGCAGACAACTTGAGAAAGCATGCATATGCTATGACTGTTTATTTATTTGGAAAGCGTAACTGGCGAGAATTACCAATAGTTTTAAGCACAGTGCCAAATCTTTGTGGTTCACTCCTACACTCAGTGTTTCACTGACCTCATTAATTATCAAAAATATTCAGAAAAAAAGTGCCAAATATTTCTGGCAGAAATACACACACTTATACACATTGTTGCACAATCGCAGTGCGTTCAAATTTCAATTTTGCATTTTGTAGAAGACCATTAGCAATGCAATGAAACAATCATTTTATGCTTTCATGTTCAGAAACACAAGTCAGCAATAATCTGTCTAGCTTGTTCGGTGTACACAACCCATATTTTATTTGCTGCAAACATACATCTATATCAGTATTTTATAGAAAGGCTGATAGTGTCAAAATGAAAGAATCCCTGAACAAATTTTAATGGTGTAAATAAATAGCGCAACAAGCCACTAAAAGGAATGCGCCTCCACACTGCTCCCCCTGGTGGTTACACAAGACATTACCACTGGTTTTCTTAACTACTACTTAGGGGTGGTTACTACTCATGGTTGCATCACCCACGTCACAGGTGGGAGATATCATTACAAGCACCCATCACCCGGCAATCGGCCAAGATTCCACCAGGCGCCCATCACGATGCCGTCACTGACGAGGCGGCCATTATAAGTGGCTGTATCTGTACGAGTGAGTATTTATCTATCTGCATTGTTACTGAATCACAACAACTCAAAGAACAGACACAGTTTGACATCTTCAAGATAAAAAGTCATAGACAAAGAATGATAAATAAAACCTGTTTTATGTTATTCTACAAGTTTTCAAATTTCAGGCAACAAAAACAAGAAACCCTGGCTTTCACATGCTGCGTCACATATGCTCATGGTCTGGATTGTAGCAGCTGGGCTTCTGAATCTGTACTAAGATTATGCACAGTATATATGAATGTTCACTGCATATTTTGTGTTGCCACATTTTATATGCACATTTCATTTGAAGCCACCAAAATTACACATTATCTTCAATTAAGCATGGCACATCTCTTCAAACCCATGTCAGAAGCAGATGGCATAAATCAAAGACAACTCCTAAAGATTTTAGCCGGTGTCAAGTGACCATCTTGTGAGGAGGTGGAAAAGTCGCAGAAAGAAAGAGAGGAAAAAATGTGTGTACACAGTTGTAAATGTTTAATTATGCATGTCTATCTATGGGAAGTGAAAACTCAAGCAAGCACAGTGCACAACAGCTGCAGGCTACCGACTTCAACAATTTAACTTAACTATGCAGCTTCTTCATTCGGTGCACTTACTTGCTAAGAAAACAGACTGCTGTGAGAAATTAAGTCAATAAGCTGCTTCCAGTAAATCTTCATTAACATTTTCTTCTTGCTTCTTGGAAGTTTAATATTGTTTTCTGTACTGTGACATACTTTGGGAATGTTAGTGACATATACTCATATTCTACGAGGTGGATAGGCTGAGATGGAAGCAGGTGATACACTGTGGTGACCCCTAAAGGGAGCAGCCGAAAGACGAAGTAGTAGAAGAAGAACAAGAAGTGACACATGATGCTATATCATTGATTTTCTTTTTTCTAAAGCAATGGGAGTCGACCAATTACTTAGTATATTTTAGCTACTTAGGAAAAAAGAACTCCAATTTGAAGAAACAGATCGCTTCAGAAATGCCTTCATGTACAGTAATCCCTCTGCACCACTTGGGGAATCCAACACTACACTTAAACTGACAGAGAAGCGAAAATATGATGATAGCAGAGAAATCAACCGAATTAGAGTGTATTAAACGGCAAATATTCTCACTTTTAAGAAAAAATCCCTGTTCACCATTTATTTGACAAAGTGCTTTTATGGCTTTAGTTCACAATTCACTGAGCAACTCTCTTTCCTTAATACACTTCATCTCATTTGCTAATTTCTGAACATGCTCTATAAATTTCATGTATCATCCGTTAAGAGTTTCTGGGGGGAAAAAAATAAAGTTCAAACTTTTCTCTCTCCCCTTGAGAGTGTTGTGTGACTTTGATCTGGTAACCTACATGATCGATTACCCATGAACCGTGAAAATGATTGCCTCCTTAATGAAGGCACAGTGAGCCAATCCTGGCATCCTAAGTGTTGATGTCCCTGAATTGACCACTAAACTTTAATGTGAAGTGATAGTACAAAAGAGAACAAGTTTGGGGATGAGCACGCTCCAAAGTGGGAAAAGGAGCCAAGAAAGCTCCTCTGCTTTACTGCGTGTTTGATCATTATTATTCAAACCCTTTTTTTCCCCAGTTGTTCGCTCTCTTCACTCCTTCCCTGTGCATATCTCTCCAGAGACCCATTTCAATCCAGAATTGAAAATTACGTCCATACCATTTATCTTTTTCTTGTCATTCAATAACAAGCGAAAAGAATAAGGAAGAGAGAATATGGGGACTTTCAGAGAGAAGAACAATGTGTAATTTTGTTTCAAAGTCATCCTGATGCAAACTGAATATAGATTCGAATACTTCTTAATTACTCTGAGGCTCATTTGCCAAGATCGAGACAATAAAAACTGCCTGACATCTTTGATGACTCACTGGAAGAACAGGCTCAAAGAGATTTGTCTTATTTGATATCATATATTTCAGCACCGCTACCACGTGATTTCAGATGAAACAGGGCACAACATCACGTTCAATGACCATCGTGTTCAACTTGATCATACATTATACAAAGCACGAGAATGGCTGCTGATTCAATCTGCTATGCTAACAGTACATTTGCTGTGCATTATTGTGCTGATCATCCTTTTCCACATTCAATTTGTGTTTACCCATCACACCCAGAGGAGTGCCTAATCGTTCTTGTCCTATTTTCTAACTTTTTCTTCGTGTGCGCGTGTGTTCCAGTTCTTGGGTAACAAATTCAACGACTGCCAGACGTAAGTGTGACTGAACTAAATGTGATTAACGAAGCAACACTGAAATCTCTAAGATGTGTGTTCCCTGTTCACCGTAGTGACAGAATTTGGACTATGCCTGACCACATCTTATTGATCAGACACCGATCACGGCATAGCCTTTAACAGTGACTACTGACACAGCTGCTCTTCTTTTCATTATATAACGATAATGTGAACGCTGTGCAGCGGAGCGGCCTTTTAAAGAAATTCACCATGACTACGAGACACAACTAGGGATGGGTATCGAAAACCGGTTCTTGTTGAGAACCGGTTCCCACTGTTTCAATTCCTTGGAATTGTTTGCCATTTTGCAAACGATTCCCTTATCGATTCCAGTCGCCCGAATGAGCGTCACCACGCTGCGGAGCGTCATTTACCTGGCAGGAAACATGGCGGCTCAAACGCTCAAAAGTTTGGTTATACTTTACGAGAACGGATGACAACAGGGCAACTTGCAATACTTGCAAAGTAGATATTTCATTTAAAGGTGGAAACACTACGAATATGCAAAAGCATTTGCTCACAAAACACGCAATGACCTTAAATGAATGTCGTGTTTTTAATTCCGCTCCGGACTCGTGAATCTCAACCCAGCAGCAGCGGTAACGTTTGCACGTCCTCTCCCATTAATACGACAGGTAAATAATCAGCTAACAGTGCATATTATGTTAGTGCGATCTGCCTTATTACAAAACCTGCCATTACTGTGCGCTGCATTTAGGTGATCATGATGAGAGAGACAGACAGAGTCTGGCTCAGATGCTGACAGTTCTCGCTGCAGTCTACCGGTAGCGTCTCCTTTCAGGCCAGGATAGATGAATGTCACCGAGCAGTGACTAAGTTTGTGGTCAAAGGCTTGCACCCATGTGCCACAGCAGATGCCCCCGATTTTCAGTAAGTGAATGTGTTTAATTGTAGGCAGGGACATTACTGGATATTCTTGTGTAATTGCTACAGAATAATTTATGTTATACTTTGTTATTGCTACAGAAGAATATTTATTTTATTATTTTACATTTCCATTTTTTTTTTCCTGGGGACCCTGTGACACCCCATTGAAGAGCCAGAGGCTGTGGATCTCTTAAGATCTCACTGTTGGGTTTGTAAGGCCATGTTACTCCTAAATTTCTATCTTGTTCAAAGAGAAGATATAAAACAAAGTTCTAAGCTAATCGACCTTAGTGTTCTCCTTTTTTAAAAAGAATCGATAAGAGAATCGATAAAGAATCGAATCGTTAAACAGAATCGAAAATGGAATCGTGAAAATCTTATCAATACCCATCCCTAGACACAACTACATCCTCCTTTCATGTGTCTGTGCGTGCAAAACTCACTTGTGCAGTTTGGAGCTGTGCCAGACCATGTGCCATTTGCCAGACACTGGCGTGTAGGCGAACCAGTGAGGAAATATCCTTCCATACACGAATACACGATAGAGTGGGAGAAGGTTGTGCCATCCAAACGGGAAATACGACCGTGAGCCGGGGTACCTGGATTCCCGCACTGTACCGCTGCAAAACAGGGGAGAAAAGACAGGATGTGAAGGTCAGAGGTGTAAAATAGTAATGGATTTTCTATTTTCCATATCAGTGGGTTAGAAGCCCCGAAGGTGGCTTCAAGATGACTTCTGAAGGTCCCGAGGGGATTAAATGGCTGTGAAAGGACATATTCACGCACTATACTGTGAATATAAATATTTATTTATGGAATAATTGCTGTTTTGCCTTTGACCTGCTGTATGTTTGCAGTTTCTTGACTTGTGTCTGATTAACTCTCAGGTGGAACAGTCTGCAAAGGGCAGACTGAAATCCTCGGCTTGTGCTCCCCATTATGTCTTTGTGCCTCCCATTACGGGACGTAAGAAAGCGCTGCTGCTTGTTTTTTTGTTTTTTAGAGAAGCTGTGAAATAACCAGTAAAGAACAACTAATCTATAGAGCTTTATTAAGAGAGGCTAATGAGCAGAACTGATGCAGTGCTACACAAAACCTTATCGCAGTATTGATGAGTCATCAGTAAATAAAGTGCAGTTTGTGTACTGTCAAGTCCCACAGTACATCTATGGTGATGGCAGTGCTGTCTAAAAGCAAGGGTGTAATGTGAACAGTTATAGCTAAGGACTCAGGGCGCACTTATAATGATAATAAAGCTGAAATGTGGCTGAGCAATCCTATGATAGGGAGAAAAAATGTTCCAGTGTGGTAGAAAAGCACCGGGGATTGGGATTTTTTTTTTCCCACTCAGGAATCCCTTTTAGTGTTTTCAAAATCTGCCAGCTATTTTTTTTTTCACTGAAGAGTGGAGAGGACAGTTTGTTTCATGTGTTTTTCTTCTGCTTCAAATCATGTCTAATTACAAAAGTGATCTGCTCTCTCAATCACCTAATTGCCTGGAAAATGCGAAATAGTGATTCTAGTAGGAGACAGACGTGTTGCAAGTGTGGTGGTGATTTCTCAATTAACATGTGTGCATACGCAGAAACTCACTGAGGTGCAAACGCATCACTCAGCCACATACCAACATACCAACAGCCAGCATGCTCACAGCTCTGTTCTGCAGATGCGCACACACACACACATGCATGCGCACATATAGACACATAATGTATGCATGTGCTGTTGTGTGTATTTACCAAAAAGTGCGGCAGCCTCTTTTCTCACCTCTTTTTAATAATTCAAGATCGACACGATGACAGACACACAAAACAGACCCTCATGGCAACGTGAGATGTATATCATGTTGAATATCCACACTGACTGTTTTTCCGGAGACTGTAAAGGGGTTGTGGATAATGGATGGATGGACTTTAACATGAGACAGGGCTTTAGATCACAAGCAGACAGCACAGAAACACATTCAGGCTCCAGTGGATTCCTGCCCCCCTCCCCGACTCCCGACGGTTGAAGGGATGGTTAAAATAATCTTTAAATCAGGAGTTCAGCTGGGAGATGGACAGATAAAAAGCTAGTGGGAGAGAGACGCTTGGCAATAAAGAGAGGGAGGAAAAGGTTGAACAAAAAGTGAGGGAATGAGAGAGAAGCGAGTTAGATGGCAGATAGGGATGAGAAGATGGCTAGACAATGAGATTAAGACAGAGAGAAATCAGAAGAGGAGGGGCCGGCGTTGGGGAAATGAACGCTAGAGAAAGGGGGGAAAAGAAAGAAAGAAAGTCAGGAGATGGAATGAGAGGCGGAGTAGTTCAGAGGACCTGTGCATTTGCTGATTATATTAAAAATGACACTGGCACTCATCCAAGCTGGTGGACAGTAAGCTGAGGAGAGGAGAAGCAGTCAAACATTTGCATCAATATCCGGTTGACCCCTGGGGCTAATTTATGCAAGATGTAGAGCTGGCATTCTGTGAACTAATATCTTCAAAATCCACAATGATTCATTTATCACAATCCAAAAGGAACTTGGCTTTAGGTGTCTAGAATTAATGAATTTTTCGGCTGCAATCTGGAAGCTAGTCACAGCACCATGTGCTGGCAGAAAATACCAGACTGCAGCAGAGAGCTATTTATCCATCTGCTGCAGTGCTGCGTTTGTGAGCTTTTTGTATGTGCTAGAATGCAGCCAATATGTTGCATACATTGTGTGTTTAAGCAAAGGCCAGGTCCTGTTTGAAAACTGTGGATACCACAACCGATGCTGATTCTTTATTTTGCACTTGCACAATGCTTAAAGTGGCTTTACAGCAATTTGTATTATACTTTTAGAAACTTTGAAAGACTTCTGAAGTTCTTTTCTAACTTCAAGCTTCAGGCCTTCCCACAAGGGTTATTTCATGTCTTTTTTGGGAAAATGAGTTGTATATTAAAACTTGAGACTCTCTCCAAAGAGACAATCCTTTTCATCAGCTGATTACTGCTTCCTGCAACAACCAAACCCAACTTCATGTGGTGGAGTGCCCCTTTAACATATAGCAGAGGTTCAAGAACTTTGTCTGGATAACCCTACAGTATAACCCAAATAAGGTTTAAAACGGATAAAGTCTGATCGCTGAAAAAAGAAAAGCCCTTCATACCAGATATCTGGTAATATTCAGTGCTGCATGTACATTTCTACCAGAAAGAGAGAAACTATCGGCATTCAGTACGTGGCCTCATGGAACCACGCAGCTCTCTCTGTATCTGTAGGAGCTTAAATGTGTGCCTTTGTGTAAAGAAATATTTGTGTGTTAGCTCTCAGTTTGACTCCAATGTGTTTCATACATAACACCAAAGAGATATTTTAAAGGTTTCTCTTACGTTTGCAGAACGGCTGTTTGCCAGACCAGGTCCCATTGGGGAAGCAGATCCTCTCTGCTGAGCCATACAGTGTATGTCCCACTGCGCAGGTAAAGCGCACTTTGCTGCGCACTTTGAAGTTCCCTGCCTCCCTGCTGGCATGGGCAGGTGTGCCTGGATCCCCACAGGTGCCTGTCGAGTCACCTGCAATGAGAGATAAAACAGACATTGAGCAATGAAAACAAGACGGCGAAGATGCCATCCACCTCACGGTCTGTGTGTATGTTCTCAGACGGATCCTTTTAAGTTTGTACGGCAGTGAATTGCAACACAATGTTCCTGTCTGCCAGACAGAAGACAATACAAAGAGGGCTTAGACTCAAACTGGATAACGCCTGAGTCTTCCAGGAACCAGTCGTAAAACATACAATGCACCGATGAGCAGTTGTCACCATGCCAACAGCCTGGAGGACCAATACTTCTTTTGACACCAGGAGCTTTCTGTCCATAAAATCAGCAGAGCTAGCATTAAAAGGCAACCAGCTGTGGCTATGAGAAATGATGAATACAGTTTGACCTCTAGAGATAAATGCTTTTTCATTATCTTGAATTATACCTTCTGTCTTCTGTTCTGTGGAGGAACATACAGTACTTTCAGTGTCACCACCTCACACCACCTATCATGCATGTCTGTGAATTAAATCATAAAAAAAGTTGCTGTCGCTCTTACTAATTCCCTTTATGTTTCCATTAGTCTTGTCTCTGTCGGCTGAAAGAAATAGGGCATGTTCTCTTTCTAAGCCATCGGAAATGATAGAGAGATGACAGGTATGGAATCAGGGCAGTGACATCACTGCTGAAGATTTTACGTTGCGATGAAGAGCAAGCCTAGCTGAGTGGTGCGTTTTTCAGAATGGAGTCTTTGGTGGGGTAGTTTTGTATTCACTAGAGACATCCATCAGACCAAAGGAAAGAAGCACATAACACTAACTGCCACTTGTATTGTTGCTGCTGCTCCATTCTCTCACAGAAAGGAGTTGAAGATCGAACAAAATGGCAAATGTTTGGCTTCGGAATAATAGAAACAGAGAGATACAGATTTAAAGAAACAGAGACATTCAAATTAATAGAAGGATAGATGGACAGATAGATGATCTCTCTGACAGATTTATATTTATTGGCTTTAAGATTCTGTTCCTTGAGCTGTGCACACACCCCGTGCATCACTGCCTGCTTGATTGCAGCTGTTCTCCGTTTACACAGCAGCAAACAGCTGCAGTAATACTGGACTTGTTGACAAAGCCTCGCTGCACAAACACAAAGCTCATATCTTCTACACACATCCCACTGCTCAAATGTGCACAAACTGCATTTGTCAGGTCAAGGGCCCACGGCTGGAGAAGATAAGTTTGTGTTTGGCCATGTGTATGTAACTCCAGATATATATATATATATATGTGTGCCATTAGAGCATACATGTGACGTGAGTGTTTATGCTTGTACTTGTTCTCATCTCTGCGTGCAAGTTCAGAATATGCATACATATCGCGCATGCCAATGTCGTGCGTACGTGTCTCTGTGTGTGTATGGGTGTGTGTATATATGGCTCACAGCAGCTGTCGGTACTTCATTAGTCTCCTCTGGTTAGGTGAGGCAGGCTGACTCGGCATGCACTGTGACAGCTATAATCTTACTAATTGGGATGGTGGTGGATTTGGTTTGAATCGGGAGTTAATGTCCGTTCACCAGGCTCCCTTTGTGGGGAAATAATAAGGCCTTCAACTCAGCCATGCAACAGACTAGGACAAAAGGGGAATGGATTGGCAAGAGGTTTTAAGACCCATCGTACTAATTAACAAGAGAGGGCAGATGAGAGCGGAAGGATAGATGCATAGACGGGCGCATGGATGAGAACCGCTGCTGACGCTGGGCTGGACTTCTGATTAATTTATAGTTATACTTATTTTGTCGCTACTGGTGATGAATACTCTCTGAGAATGATAATGTGGCATTTCCATAGCACTGATAAAGCTATCTCTAGACAATGTAGCAACCTTTCTGTAAACAAATATGGCCATCAACAAAGCAGGAGCTTAGAGTAAAAGGACGAGACAAAAAAGAGAGCGAGAGAAACATTTAAACACAGATTAACATTTTCTAGATAGCTAACATTGTTGTAGTAATTCTGACAATTCTTTAGGCTGATGTGCCAGTTAAAACTAGGTGCTAAAGTGTACACTTGCACTGATTTAAAACTCTGCAGGCATTTGATGCTTCGCAACTTCACTTCCTGTAGGCAACAACCGAGCTCCAGCTGTGTTGTGGTTCCTGTTTCTGCTACAGCTGGAACAGATGTTTACTGCCAGGTCTAAATTCATCAAGCCTCCTAATGATGAGCTAGTGATCTACAATGGTACATTCTTCCCATTATAAGCTGCAGTTTTCATAGTTAATTAGGAGCTCTGCTGCAGTTACATATAATACTGTGTGACAACATGATGGAACGGAGCCTTCCCAATCTGTATCAACATAATCCGAGTTCTGAGTGTCACAGTTTCCTGCTCGAGTCTGTATTTAGATACTGCACCTATAGCTTATAGTTCTGCTTGTCAGTCTACATTAGGGATTCATTAGAGATATGAAGGTTTCATCTGTTCTTTTTCTGGGCCTGAGTGACTGCACTGCATACATCTGTCAGAGTGAAAAAAAAGAAAAAATGGCAGAATTCTATAAAAAATTATACATAAAGTTTAAAAGTATGCACACATCCAACTGTTTAGTTTAAAAGTTTAAAGATTTCTTGAAACTTAACAAGCTTGTCAAACTTATCCTCTTAGTTTTGTGTTAGTGATGTACATTTACACATGTCAGGAATGTCTCTTGCAGCCACTTTTATATTCAGTATTTCATATTCCAGCTATAATCAGTTAAACAGTTGTACAGTGTATGGGTGAGTGGAGGCCCTTTGCTAAGACCTGAAAAATACTGCCACAGCATAGTGGAACAGTGGTTAGCACTGACGCCTCACAGCAAAAAAGGTTCCTGGTTTAAGGCCAGACTGGGGCCTTACCGTGTGAAGTTTGTTTGTTTGTCCTTTCTGTGCTTGTGTGGGTTTCCTCCAATTACTCTGGCTACCTTCCACAGTCCAGACACATGTCAGATTATTTGGTGATTCACAGTTCACAATGGGTGTCAATGTGAGTGCAGATGCTCCTCTGTCTCTATCTTTATTGTGTGACCTGCCCACCCATGATGTGGAAGAAAATGGATGGATGGGTCTGAAATTTCAATAAATGTCTTGAAACTTATCAGTGCTAAAGATAATTAGCTTTTTGTTAGTGATCTTATAAAATGTGTCCAAAGAATATACAAGGAGACCTGTAGGTGCAGACCTGGGGATTTCTGTGTATGTGTGGATGTCCTCCAGGTACTCTAACTTCCTCCCACAGTGTCAGTCCAAAGACATGTCAGGTTAAATGGCGATTCTAAATTGTATACCTCATATCCATGAACAAAGTGCTTAAACTGTATAGGATAAAGCATTGTACTGATGTTGCTAAAATGTGGACTAAAGTCTAGGTTACACATATTTGTGGACACAGAGACAGACAGAGACCCAACAGGTGAGTAGTCAATCCAGCACATGGGTGCATGTGTAGATGATGCATTGTAATGTAAATTCTCTGCAGATGAGTTCATGGAGGCACCAAAAACAGGCAGCCACCCAGACCATCACTAATCATGTGGTGATGAAATTTATGCCAAATTTACTTAACAGTTAAAACCAACGCCTTTAAAGGGGTCCAAGAAAAAGCCTTCGAATGGCAAGTTTATATGTTTATATGACGCAAAGATTGAGTCGCCTGGCCTCAATAACCACAGTTATGTAAGGAGGATTATAGGTGAGTCATTCAACACCAAGAACACACCACCACCTGCTAAGCAAGGAGGCAGAAGCATCATGCCCTGTGGCTATTTTCCTTCCAGTGCAACTGGTGCAGTACTGTGCCAAAGTCTTGAGCCATTTCTCTTTTCTTAATATTTTGCTTCTGAGGAACCAGATTTTCTTATATTTTTTAAAGTGGTGTTGAGTAGTAGCTCCCCATGTTTGAAAATATTTGAAAATATTTCAAAGGTTTTCTTTTTAACTGCACAAATAAGTTTCCAGAGATGATTCAAGACCATTTTTGATCACAAATGTATTTGGTTTGAAAGAAGTACCCCTTTATGTTTAAGCAGCATCTGCTATATTAATACAAAATGTGTTTCAGCACAAAGTTATTTCATCTGCATGTTGTAATCTAAGTATATACAAGGAAAGTCCATATTTTGTGCCCATATTTTTCCTTGAACTCTTTGGGTTACAGTAAACTAAAGGTTTTTTATTTCCAATTGGATTATCTGGTCGTTGTGACCCAGAACTGTTGGTCTACAGGATAAGTTTCTCCAGGGATTTGCTCGCTTAACAGCAATTAACTTGACAACGACATTATAGAGAGTCAGGAACAGATCTGATTTTGGCTTTTTTTTAACTGCTGTTAAAATCTAGGTGACGGGCTATAAAAATAAAAAAAAAATACCTGGAATTATTATCTAGCTTTTTAAAACCATTAACAGTAAAATTTTATACTTTATTGGTTTCACAAGACAATGCAGCTTCCAAGAAAGACTAAACCTCTGTGCATTTGTTTTCCCTGTTTTAGTTTGCAATGAAATAATGAAATGAAAACTATGGGGGATAGATTTGAGACTCTGCTTCCTTGTGTATCTGTGTTCAGCCCTAAGAATCTAACTTCTGTATTGCTTCACTACTTCTCAACTGTCTGAGCAAATACAATATAAGTACAAGGTAAGTAGAGAGTTCACACTCCCATTGAAAGAAGTGGAAAAAATAACCGCCACACAAGTCTGCTTACAAATATTACTTCTGGGTCAGTGAGTTGAACAAAGAAAGTGAACATTCAGTAAAGAGAATCCACTTAAATGGTCAGGAATGCTTAAGTGTGATGGGAGGAAAGTGCTCAGGGGGGATTAAGGGGGAAGTTTGAAGTTCTGCAGACATGCTATAAGCCTCTCTCTTTTTTTTACAGTTTTCAGAAAACATCAAGAAGAGAGTCAGGGGCCTAATGTACTGAACATAGTACACAAAGTTGTACAAAAAAAAAGAGGCTCTGCGTTGAGGTTTTGTCAAGGGTGATATCTCTCAATCGATTTGAGTGTCTCAGCAGGAAGCAACATTTGCGTCACCAAATTCTTTGGTTTAGGAGGAAATATATATACATCCTGATCACTGAACTGAAGAGAAACGATGAGTAAGGGCTACGGTTTGGCACTAATCTGGCTCAGTGTACTTTTTCTGTTCTTCATCAGCCAAATGCAGATATGTCAGATAAACAGGAGTGCCTGCTCTAAAAGTGAAATACTGCTTTGAGTAGATGGGAAAATTGTTCGCAATAATGAGCAAATGTACATTAAATCCAGTAAGAGCTCCACAGGGCCTTAATTTGTGGGCAGTAATTGGCTCACTTGGCTGATATCTGACCCAATATCCTATTAATACTAGCACACTAAAGCCTTTCGACATTGTGTTGCTGTATTCATTTGAATAAAATGCAGTCTTATCTCTTGTTTTATCTACGTCTTGCTAAATTCCACAAATATAGACAGTTTTGGTTTAATTTGTCTTAAAGCCTGATTAAAAAATTGAACTAAATTATGTGTGTTGCTCGTAGCATTGACAAATTCAATTGATGCTATTTAACAGTAGCCTGTCCTCCATAAACTGGGACTACTTTCTACTATAGAAATAGTCTGTGCGATTATTCAGAGCACTGTGGACATTTCTTCTGTAGAAAAAAAGATGCTGCTGCTGAATTTTTCACCACAAACACAATTCCATTAAACTCTAACATACTGGGGTGATTGCAGTAATTCTAGAGATATCTCAAAGCCCCACAAATCAAACCCAAACCACACTTAACCTCTTGTGTGGATATCACAAAAGGTTAAGTGTGGAAAATGTGTTTAAATAAAACCTTTAAATCACATCACTTTCCATTAATTTAGAAATACAAATTAAAGGACAGACAGAGATTAAATGCACTTTACAAAACAAACTAAAATACCCAAATACTGATTTAAAATTCACGAGGCAAAGTAAAAAAGCCAGACTTTTATTGTTTTATAGCTTGAATGTGTTCAGGACTGCCTCTGTGTATAAGCACACCCAAATTTCTGTGTATCTGTGTACCTGAGCAGTGGGGCAGTGGACCACTCCAGTGTCCATTCAGTTGACAGGTGAGTGATGAGTCTCCTATTAGCTGGCGGTCTCCGAGGCATGAGTAGCGCACTGTGGATCCAAATGTAAACTTCTCCCCACTCATGACTGCGTGCGGAGGTATACCTGGATGACCACAGTCCACTTCTGCATGACAGAGAGGGAGGAGAAGGGCAATTATTAGCATGAAAAAATGGATGGGTGGATTTTTGTTGCATGCCTCAACACACCTGATGAAATCACTATTCACAGCTTAATAGAAGAGGAACCATTTTGACTGCATTATTTACCATTTCATTGAAATATCAAAATATCTAGTGTGCTGAGGTGGATAAAGCACATGCAATGTATCATTGTGACACAGCCGGACATGAATGACGCCCTGTCAGAAGCAGCAGCTAGTCCAGGACACTTCTTTGATTTTTAATCTATAAAGAGTTCAGAGAAGCTTGTGTTGAAAATGCAGTCTGAGTAGATTAATGTGCCTTGGTGTGTAAAAGAGAAATTTATTTGCTTTCTGTACTGTCGTAATCATTTTTCATCTAAAAGCCATTTGATGCACAGACACACTGTGAGCATTGGGACAGTTACAGATGTGTTTGTTGTTTGAGCTCTTTATGCTACAAGATAATCAATTTGAAAGAGATAAAGGATACCAAGTTAAAATGCCAGGTTTAAGTTCATACAACATAAACACTGAAAGAAAGAGTGTGAATGATACAAATGAAGTCAAATGTTTTGATATACAGTTGTGCTCAGAAGTTTACATACATTCATCACAGGCATGAATATTGCAGTAATTTTAATCTTTGATTGATTTCTTTGAACTGTTGTTTTTCCAGGGTGGAATGGTTGTACAGTATACATACATAATGACTTTAAAAACAAAAATTGGGTGTACAAGTTTGAATTCATGTAGGATTTTTTCTAATCCACACAGGGTAAAAGTATACATACACGTTCAAGTATGTATATTGCATATTTGGTTTAAGTTCCTTTAGCAAGTTGCACCTTGACCAGAAGCTTTTGTTAGCTATCAACAAGCTTCTGGTATAAATGTGGATGTTTGACCACTCTTCTTTGCAGAACTGGTAAAGTTCATGACTTTCATAGCACAGATGTGGCTTTTAAGCAAAGTCTGGAGATTTTCAATAGGCTGAGGAAAGCACCCAACTATGTCTATGTTTAAATTGCCTAGCTGTTGCTTTGAGGTGAAGTTGAAGAACTGTACTTTGTGCAATGTACCAGTACCAGTGGCAGCAAAACAACCCCAAAGTATGATGTTACCACCACCATGCTTGACTGTTGGTACAGTGTTCTCAGATTAGAAAGTCTCACCTTTACTCACCTTTACTCCTCTAGGAGGTATTTGTCATTTTGGTCAAATACCTCCTCCTTTGTCTCGTCTGACTATTACACCTTGTGTGAATCTACAATGTTCTACAGTTTTTCTTCTTAGATCTTCACTGAGTTTCTTTTTATGCTGCTGAAGACAAACTACTAATTGTAGTCAATAACCACTAACAATAAGTTAAAGGGCCTTGGCAAGTTAAGATTTTGTTTAACTTTCAGCATAACTTATTAAAAGATTTAAGTGAGTGTATGTATATATTTGAGCCTGTATGTATACTTTTACGCCATGCTGATTAGAAAAAATCCAAAATACATTCAAACTTCTGCACCAAATGAGCAGTTGAAAGAAATTGTGATGAGTGTATGTAATAGTCTGACCACAACCAGAGAACAACATTGTGTATTCTCTAGTAATGTTTTTTCCAAGACTTTTTCTGCAGCTCCCTTTTGTTGTGGTCCTCAGGAAGCAGACTGCAGATCAATCAGGCTGAGATCAGGTGATTGACTCAGACAATCAGATATTTCTCATCTTCACCTCCCCTTAACAGCTATGCATATTTCTTTTGCTGAAAGATTACATTTTTCTGAGTTTTTAAGCAACTGGCTAAATTGAAGCAGACAGAAAGCTTCTTTACACCTTGGGATTTATCCTGTTGGTTCTACCATAAATATTAATAAATGCCAGTATGCTTATTCCAAAGACTACAAGAAATTTTCTTTCCCCTTTCTCTCATTTTCATAGAGGTGTACTTTTGTTTCATCAGTTCACAAAACTCTTTCCATCAGCTCTTCCAGTTTCTACTTCTAAATTTTTGCCAACTACAACCTGGTATTTCTGTTTTTCAGACTTACTAGAGCTTTGAATTTCAATCCTCTGAGGCTCTGCTCATGCAGGACAAATGGTTTTCTGGTTATTCAAAAGAATTGTACTCCTTGGTCTAATAGGTTCTTTGCCATTTTGTAGTATTCTTGTGACTACTCACTTTTCTGGATGTACCTATAACTGGCTGATCCATTTTCGGGATTATTGGCTGGCCATTATTAGCTTCTCTACTTTCTTTACTTGAATGATCACCTTTTTTTCCCCCTTATACTAAAAAATACATCCACCTCAACAAGAATGGTGGTTCAACTCTGAGACATACAGCTACCGAAGAAAAATTACTGACCACTTATCCACTTATTTTTGAACCGTTGCAATCAGCGCACTACGCCTCTGTGGCTATCTCTTCCAAACACTTCTTTCAATATTGAAGCACTGAAATTACAGGTGAGACTTGACACTTTATTATATCATCTATTATTTTATTTCAGATTTAATGTGCCTAATGAGGCACAAACCCAATTGAATAAAAATTCCCGGTGCAGTGTAACAGAGCGGACACACTTAATATAAAATTCTCACTGTATGGATTTCAAGCCTAAAACCTAAAACCTGCTTTATCACTTTCTCTGCTACTTTATTATTCTTTTGACCTTTATGCTTGTTTGTAGGAGCTGTCATTTAATCAGCTTAGTCTCATAATGCAAAGTAAGATTCTGCAGTTTTGCAAAGCTAATTTCGTAACAAAGAGTCACTGATGCCTGGAGCAGTGAATAAACATTTGAGAGAGACACTCCTGTGTATCTCTTTAATTACTATTCTGTTTGATAAAATAAATGCTGCGCGTCATCTCTCTACCATGAAATGAAGTGCTTTTTGAGCCTGTGTGGAAAATGTGGAGGTTTACTTTAGATAATTTCGCTAGAAATAGGTCATTACTGCTGGCAGCCTCGTGCAGAAACAGAGTGCATGATGAACCAGGTGTTTGAGAGCCACATTACAACCTCGGATAACCCCTACAGTATATAGATGGTAGTTGCTGCAATTTAAGTGCTTGGTTTTGAGGGAACATTAACTATTGCCTGAACAACTGGCCCTGTGACAGCTTTTCAATTTCTCAGTTAGGCACAGTGTGCCATAACCATAAGCCACTAGGGCATCCCACATTACACAGATGCTCACAATCACACTGTTTAGCAACTTAAGCTATCAAAACTCTAGAAGCAAGAAGAAGAAACATAGATAGATAGATAGATAGATAACCCTGTTTTCTCTATATGTTTTTAGTTGGGGCACTTGGAAGTTTCACATAAAATACAGAAGTTACTCTTGGCTGTGGCCTTATTCACAAGGGGTCACCACAGTGGGTAACTCCGTGTATTTGATTTGGCAGGTTTTTACACCGTATGGCCTTCCTCACGCAACCCCAAAGGAATTAGTGTGAAATACAGAAAAAGATCCTTAATTATAATTTCAATAATTAAATGACTTTATACTTTAAAACATGCCACTGTACCAATGCATTCCGGTAATGGTTTGTCCCACTGGCCCACCGGCTGGCAGGTGAGCACCGAGGAGCCGAAGAGGTAATATCCAGGGTTGCAATCGTAGAAGACGACGCTGCCGAATGTGAAGTTACCGTGCTCAATCTTACTTTCCCGGATCGAGTTGGCAGGAATACCTGGATCCGTGCAGTTAACCACTGCAAGAAAAAAAACAGAGAAATGTAGTCATGCCCCGCTTCTTTCCTCAAGCAAACTGTTCATAATGGAAGAACGCAGACAGCCGAATATTGATAGCAGTCCAATTAATTTTTATTGCTTCAAGGATATTTCAGCCAAGATAATTTCAGCCAAATCACCATTGGAGCTGCATAGCTGAATAAATACTTGTTGAACTAAATGTTGAAAAAAGGGCGTTTTGCCCTTTCCAAATACTCCTCTTGCCCTGAGTGAAATCGTATTACGCCTGTTTATGGATTCAATTTATAATCTTTATTCTTTTCATCATAAGTGGGCTGTAATCATGTAGTAATGGCTCCTGGCAAACTTTTCATACACATCCTTTAATGATCCTTTTTCAAAGATCATGTAAATAATCTTTGGATGCACATCTTTTGAAGACTGTAATATTTACATAAGCCAAAGTTAATATTCATTTCTTGGCAACATCTCCATCTTGAATATGTATGATCTCTGTCCATGTGGTTGCTATGGCACTGAGATGTGTATAGTCATGCCAACGCACTGCAGGAGATGAATTATAACACGCAGTCATTCTTAATTAAACTATAATACCAAACACTTTATACAGCTAATTCACAGTGACGGTTTTGTCATAGATGAATGTGTAATGTGTTTCCTGGTTCTTTTGCCTATATTGGATCTACCGTGGTCACGAATGCTGTGAGTGTGAGCCGTATTCCATAAACATCTATTTTACTTTAACATGTCACTGAGTGTGACATCAACACATTCTTGTTTTGCAGCAGTTTAACTCTTCCCAGGTCTCATCACTCGGGATGCTTCTGGAAGACGTGAAGTCTTTTTGTCTTTTGGTTGGAGCCTAGTTTCCGTAATCGCTGCCTCTCAGTATGCTCACATGCGAGTTAATAATAGAACTGTTGACGTGACCTAATCACTGGCTTTTTCTGTTTGTTCTGCCACCATGAAGACAAGAAGGCACAGACTATATTTGGCATTGTCAATAATAATTTCACCTAACGTTTGAAAAAACAAAAAGCACACTGTCACAAATTCACAAGCATCTATTTTGGAAGCAGTTACAGTTACAGTCCCTAAAACCGCACTGCTGACAAGATGGTTCACTCAACTGAATGTAGACGAGGGTGAAATTAAGTTCAAAGCAACATCAAGGTTAATCAATAATGCAAATGCGACAAAGCTGGCTTAATGTGAGAAAATTTTAGTCGAAACAAACAAGCGGATTTTGACAAAGGGAGTCATGACAATTTAATATCATCTCACTCTATCTTTCACCAGTGCCATCTCTGCAGTGCCATTTGGAGTAATGAAAACTGTGGCTCTTCATATCTAATTGCCAACAAAAAGCATGCCAAGAGGAGAGGTATTTTTAAACAGGCAAAGTCTGGCAAATCTAGTTTTGGTCCACTAGGTAGGAGACCAATTAAAACAACAGTGGATACTACTTAGATGCATTTCTCTAATTTGATGAATTCATGATCTGTTTCCTATCTTCTCTTCTGTGAATTTTTAAACTAGTTTACACCATTTAGTACCTATTTACACTGAAACAAAGACTCTTCTTGGAAGCAGAACATATTGCTAATGAGCCTAACACAGGCGAACTACAATTGGTCACAACTTAAAAAAAAAAGCAAACAACCATCACCTGACACACCCAATAAGATCTCTCCTACTGATTGCAGTCTGAGCTTTCTTGCCTTCAAAGTAATCTCTCCCTGCAGCGCGGGGAGAAACTAGCCGTAAAACCATAGAAACAATTTCCCAATTATAGTCCTCTTTCCATACATTCTGCTGTAAGCTCATTATTGCTGTTTCTCTTCTTTTTTTTGCTCTGAGGCTTAGGCTCCAGATGTTGCCGCCTAATGCTCTACCCAGAGAGTGAAGCAGGTAGGATCTGCTCTCATTCAGATCAATAGATGTGTGAGCTCCTCCTCTACCCATTCTGCTTGTTTCCCCGTTGCCTGTGCTGTTGCAAGCTGGCTGCTGATTGCTGAATGATCATGATACATCTGCTGGCTGCTGAATTCTTGTGGTTTTCCCTGCTTCAGACCTGAATAATCACAAAGCTCCTGCAGAAGTTAGTGTGACCAGGCTGGATTCCATTTCAGCTTACTGGCAGCTGCCTGTTCAAATGATAAATCTTCTGGCCTCTGTTCTATGAAAAAATTAAGAAATTGTCTTTTGCATGTATATGCTGCAGATGTTCTGTGGCTGGACCTCACCCCTGCAAGTTGGTGGCTGGTGGCTCCACTGACGGTTGGCCTGGCACTGAGCTGTGGAGGGTCCTTCCAAGGTGTAACCTTTGTTGCAGGAGAAGTGCACCACATCATTGTAGTTGAAGCCATCGCCTGTGGTGCGGCCATAGATAGGGCTACCAGGGTGGCCGCATGTGACAGCTTGAGTTGAAGCACATCACCCAGGTAACATGACAACAGCAGGCGTGAAATAGGAAAATGAAAAATAAAATGCAGCAAAGAAGGGATACAAAGAAAATGGAAAGGAGAGAAGGTGAGACAAATACAAAGTGGGTGGAAAAACAGAGAGAATTAGGTAGAGAGAGAAAATTCAATAAGAATGATCGAGGTCATGTACAGTGACACATATCACAGAAGAGTCATTATCATACAATGAACCTCGGAGGACAACGGGGGAATTAGGAGTCAAGACATGATCTCCACTGTGAAAGGGCAAACAGCACATTTTAGAGCATCAATAGGCGAATCAGAGATTGAAACAAATTACAAGGTTACGTATCGACTAAGGACTGATTTTAGTGTTTGCCAAACAAGAAGTGGAGCAAGACACTCTCAGCTTTGGAACTGCATTATTACTTTATAGAAATATGTTATATCTTAAAGGATGCTACAGCAAATCTTTATTTATTGATCTGTGTTCAACAGTGCAATTAAATCATTGTGTTTTTGGCTAAACATTTCATGCAAATACATATTTGCTATTCCTTATGAAATAATCAAATTAAATCCTTATTATTTTAAAAAAGGAGAAAAAACTAATGGACTTAGAAACATTCATTTAAAACATTCATTTAATTGCATTGCATTATTTTTCGCTGTGCAGGAACGCCTTCTTCTGCCATATTTCTAAACAACATGGGTTAGCAGAGGAGCCGAGGAGACATATTTGAGCGTTTCACCATAGACAGTAGGATAGCTTGTAAGGAGCCGCCTGCACATCCACCAAGGTTTTATTCATTTGACTGTATTGTGCTCAAATTTTCATGCAAACAATGCCTGCCATGCCTGCGACAAGCAATCCACACCGAGGCAGGAGGCCGTGTTGTCAGACACTCACATAAATTAAAGGCAAGGAAACCTGTCCATCTGAATTCAGATTTACACCCCCAAATATATATATATATTTTAAAAATTGTAATCACACCTTGCTCTCTTTACAGATTGCGTTAGAGTACTTACAGATACACACTGGCAGATGTCCAGACCAGCTGTGGTCTTGCTGACAGATTCGTACTGAGGAGCCAATGAGCCTAAATCCAGGGTTGCACTGGTAAACCACCGTGTCTCTGTAACCATAGTTTTCTCCAATCACCTGTCCGTTCACAATCTGCTCTGGAACGCCACAATGACCGGCTGTAGGGTGGTGGGGAAAAAAAGAATACAATAAACATGTTTATTAAATACTTATACATCTTTCTCAGACAGACCAATCAATTCTTCAGAATCAGTCACAGAGATTTATAATACTCTGATAATAAGGAGGCTCAATTTTTGCTTTTCCTCGATCATTCATGTGGTGCTTCAGTGCTCGAGTTCAACTTTCTATCATTTGTATGTATTGGAGAATGAAAAGCCTCAAGTGGCTCCCGCTGAACTGACAAATGATAGCTGCAGGGTGGAAACACGATTTTAATTGTGTTACCATGTTTGAATAACTTTGACAACACTATCATAAAACGACACGACTAAATTGGTCTTTTTAAAGATCTTGGAATTATATTGTGGTCCAACAAAATCAGTTAGAGTATTAGCTAAACATATTGGAATTTGGAAAGCATTTTTCAGCTCATTATCTCTGAGTTTCCATTTCTAAATTCATATCATCAGCTGCACTTGTAGTGATAACTTTGCCGTCCTCATCGACAGTAGACAAAGAAACGCATGTGAAACTTAAAATCTGCGCAATATGCTCATGCACATAATCGTATTACTTTCAGCTACAATAAATCCCTTTCAGAGAGCAGGAATCTTGCTGAGATTTGCATTGCCACTTAAAACCTGGGATATTGCCCCTGACTGTGAGTCTGATTTCCCTAATTCACTCCTGCACCCAGAAGCTCAGCCGAGCATTTTATTATCACACTCTATTTGAGAGCAGCCAGATTCTGTGAAGATAGTGCTGAAGTAGGCAACTATCCCGAAAGGTCCCTGGCTATGTTAACCCTGTCAGTCATATCGCTAAACAAGCTAAAGGTACCCTCCTTCTAATGAACTGAGCCAATCTTGAGCTGAGCTGGGACTGCTCTGCAACTCTGCCGCTAACCGACTAATATAATACATCTGTGAGGCAAATATTCACATTCTGCTGTTGGGCAGGACTGAATGTACAGAGCTGTGATGAGCCATGCTAAGCTAAGCAGTAGCATGCTGTCCCTGTTTATACAAATTCTACTAGTGCAGCTTAGCAAGTGTTTTACATTTTGACAGAAGCTGTGGCTCTTCAGCTGCTCTCACGTTTCAAGTTTCACAATTTACTTTTTACTCTACAGAAACCTGCTCCAAGCACTTTTAACAAAGGTATTTGATAAAAGTGCTTGCACATATGCCTTAGAGACCATCTTCTAATGGGATCACACCATAACAAATCCATCAATACAGTGCTGTGCAAAAGTCCTGAGCCAAACCTAATATCTTTATATTTTGCTTTTGAAGACTCAGAGTTTCTTGTAATTTTTGAAGTGGTCTTGAGCGAGTAGTTTTCCAGGTTTTCTGAAGGTCTTTTAAAGTTTTACTTTGGACACATTTTCAGCCCAGTCCTTGGACCTGACCATTTTCAGAGGGATGGGGGTTTTTTTCCCCTTCTCGCTAATCCACTTAACACTGACCTGTGACTTATCCAAGAAAAGCATCAAACTCAAGTGTTGAACCAGTGTTGTGGGTCCACATAACATAACTTATCAAAGAACCAATCTTAAATTGCATCTTTAGGCACTTTGCTACGAGCAGCCTGTAACAAAAACACAACATTTCTTCCCATTTCCTTAACAGAATCTATAAAAAATAAAAATGAAAAAGAACAGTTTGACAGTTTGATTGTATTTTTCAACCAACAAAGTGATTCCCAAAGCTATTAATCAAAACCTTGGCATATGTGGTGTGTGTCTTGAAAGAAGTTTTGGAAACTGGACGAATGGAAAAAAGGCCCCCCAAAACCTCACCTCCTTAAGAAATCAGAAAAAAAAAATCCAGCAAAGACCTGAGTGTTGCATATGGCCCTTCAGTTGATCCTTCTACTGTTTGCTAAACCTTCATCAGAAATGGTCTCAGTAGAGGAGTGGCTGTCAGGAAGCCACGAAACCAAGAGCAAAGGCTTAGGTATACCTTACTTGACCTTTTCTTTTTGAAACAGCATCGGGATCGGGAGAGAGGTATAACAGGGAGTGTCAAAACAGCCATCTGTAAAATATGGAGGAGGCTCTTCATGGTTTGAGGCTGCATTTCAGCTACTGGTGTTGTGGAACTTGGGGATCAACATTATGAATCTAGAAAAGTACCGCCAGATTTTAATCCACAACATCATCTGGACAGGGAACCGCTTAATTTTTCAGAATGAGACTAATCAATAAACACACTGCTAATGCAGTAAAAGCATACCTGGATAGAAAAACACACAGTGGAACGCTATCGGAAGCCTGGAGAACTATTCCTGAAGACTATTTAAAGAAATGACAAGAAAGCATGCCTAAGAGAGTTCAGACTATGATGAAGAATAAAGGTGATCATACCAAATATTCACTTTTAAGCTCACTAGAATTGTACAATCTCTGTTTTTGCCTTATATACTGTATCCCCGTGTATGTTTTAAATATTTAATTAAATCACTACACCCATTTTCAATTTCATTGCAAAATGTAAAGAAACTCAAGACTGCTCCCTCGAGTATCTATCGATCACTCTGATCATACTTTATCATACTTTGTTTGTTGCACCTTGCACTGTTACTCACTGTTACAGCGTCTTCACAGACTAACATGGAGACTCACAAAGTTAATATATTTTTCCGGATACACCATCGTTGGTAGTAAAAAGCAAATTCGACCTCATAATCTCTACAAGGTCTGAAACAGTCTGATGTGTTCCAGTGGCATCACTGAGTCGCAGCATGATGACAAAAATGGTATCATCAATGATATCGTCTTAATGCGTTACAGTTAATGGCCAAACACACTTGGCAACAGAGGCAATTATAGCCACCCTCTGCTTCCCCATCTGGTTCTATTCTGGACATGTTGGCCCAATCAAACAAAAAGAAGAAAAAAAAACCCCAGCTCATACTCTGCCAAAGCAGAGTGCCAGCAGTTGTTGACCTAGGTCAAGGATGTGCTTAAAAAGTTAAAGACAACATGTAAACCTGGCTTACCCAGGCACTGAGTCTCCATTCCACTCCAAAGGCCAGACAGGAGACACTCTCTAACTGTAGATCCAGTTAAAACATAGCCAGGGTTACAGCTGAAAATGGCTGATGCTCCGAAGGTAGTTTGGGTCCCAATTTTCTTCCCATTAGGAGGAGTGGGAAGCTCACCACAGGAAATGACTGCAAAGAGATGAAGAGTAAGGAGGAAAAGAAAAGGAAGAGCAAAAAGATGAAGGAGGCACCGGGAGAATGAGTAAGAGAGAACAAGAGAAAGAATAAAGAGATAGAAGTTGGCTTACATCTTCAGAGTCAATGGGAGAGCACAGTCATTTACGCCCATCTTGCCAACCTTAATGCGTTAAAAGAGTGACCTGTACCATTTCACGGGGAGGATAATGATGGTCTGCCTTTGTCCCAACATCTTTCATCATGTTGGCTAGCATCACCTTTTCACATTACACCACCTATTCAGCTTTTAGCTTCTCTAAAAGTAGTTCCCATGGCAGCGATGAAAAGCTTTTATTTCCGATTCTCGTAATAAACAATATCTAACCTAAGCTGAGACAGCAAAAGGTGAGGAGCACAAAAGTGAGTCTTTGAGCTGCTGATTAACTGAGCTGTGAATAAGGTATTCATTCTTCAAGTCTCGTAACCCCGCATTTTATGAATCTAGTGTACCCAAGGCAAGGCGGGACATGGATTTTTCAATTTGGCTCGATGACAATGTTAAAATGCTTTCTATTCCATTTATTCAATGAATCGACAGACGTGCTCAGCGAGTTTGTGAAGTGGCATTTCGTGCTACGTGTCTATCCGATGAATGTCTTTTTTACAAGATAATGCAACAATGAACCACAGGAAAGCGGAGTTAATTTCTGGGAATATTATTCTTTTGGCTCAGTTCTACATTCATCCCGTCTTTTTGGCTTTGTCAGTTTTTCCTTTCCCCACTTATGAATTTGTGAGATGCACAAGGGCTGCATATTTTGTGTTGCAACCAAAGTCACTCACTTCTACACCGAGGCCTCTCGTTCCTCCAGCTCCACACTCCGTTTGCGAGGCACTGGATGTGGGCGGGGCCCACACGATAGTATCCAGGGTTGCAGGTGAAGATTATTTTCGTCCCATACTCATAGTGCGAGCCATTGACTATCCTCCATTTCCCGTGATCGAGGGAAAACGGGCTAAGGCTGGGGCATGGCATCACTGAAAAAGAAAAAATAAATAAAGTAAAAATTATTTTATGGGGAGTTACTGCGGGAGTTTTGGATTATTCCAATGGATTGACTTTTGTATAATTTTTTTTATCCCTTATGCACACACCGCGAAGCAGCAGCATAAACTAATCCATGTGTTGCAGTTATACAAATGTTCTTCCACAACAAAGCTATTTATGAATTGGCACTTTCTAAAACCAAATGAGTTTCAAAACAAACTCTGTTTCCCTTTTCACTGTGAGACACATATACAGCAGGGAATAAACAGTGGTCTCAACAGAAAACAATGCTGTCAATCACTCCCTGCACTGACTTTCAAACTTGGAGGAGTTGCACTGGCATGTGAAAAGACTTACCCAGCGCCAGCTGCAGAGATCCTTTCAAGCATTATTCCCCCTTTCGTCCATCCATCTTATCGTGACCCAACAAGTTGGGATTTTTGTAAGGAAACTGCAACTTGCATTTCTTTATGACTGCAGTCCCTATTTCATTAACTCCTTCCATTGCAGTCCAATTTTGGATAAACCTGTTTTGATATTTTACATGCTGTTCAGACGATCTCAAACTCCTACTTGTGCTGCCTCCAATTAAAAAAATAAAACAAAAAAAACAAACTGTGTCTCATAGCTTTATGTTCTTTTGGCTCCCATATATTTGGCCACCTTTGAGTGGAGGCAACAGACAATATGAACAGAAAAAAAAAATCCTGCAAGGTTTTTTGCAACCTCATTTCTCCAAATCACTTTTTTCTCCTCTGCACTCCCCTCCCCTTCCATCTTTCTAAGGCTTCCTCTCTACTCACCAAAGCATCGGGGTATCTTGTTGTGATTGCTCCAGGTGCCGTCTGGCTGGCAGACTGTGGTCGTCAGCTCTTTGGAGAGCCGGTAACCGCCGTTACAGAAGTAGGTCGCCCGTGTGCCGACGGAGTAATCAGCAGTGAGCACACCTCCGTTCGCTGGCGCATTGGGCACACCGCATGACACAGCTGCAGGCAGCAAGAGGACAATGGTTGACCCACATGTTTATGCACAGTACAAGACACATACTAGATAGATGCCTGGTGAACACAGGTATGGTAGGCATTCATATATAATCACTAAAAAGTCACAATTTTGCAAAGAAAAATACATATGTATGTGTTCCCACCAGTGCAACCTTTGTGGTACAATAACAGTGTGGAATTTTAATTTATTGTTACATTTTTATTAGCTTTTTGAAGGGTTACAGCCTTAATATGTAAGAGTCCAAAAGAAAGAATTTAACATTTAGGACTCAGAAGGTTCCACACCTACCCAGTGTACATTAGAATAATAATGTAAGAACCCTTGTGGTACACTGACACTTAAGTTATTTGATTGCTGTGCATATTATAGACCTCTTAATGCACAAGACTGTCCTTTCACTTGGCAGAAATCAAAGAAATTAGGACTGACCACTTGTGGAAAATTGCATTCCGCTGTCTCAGAGTGAAAGTATTCACACTGCAGGGAGGTTATGAAAATTGAAGTCCCACATAAATATTACACAGTTCTTATAAGAAGGTATTCAAGAAAGAAGTCATCTGAATGACCAAACTGCTATTCAATTATGCCAAATTATACAAAAGTACTTAATAATTAAAACCTCTTATTTTCACTGTCACTCAGTGGGGAATCTGAAAACACACTAATGATGTATAACAAAGTCATTAAAGTGACAAGTGCAACCAAAAAAGTGACTGGTTCCAACACCAACTGTTCCTGACATGCAGGCGTACAAAGCACTCAAATGTGCTGAAAAACTTCTGCACAGCATTGTGTCCTTGGAAGCAAGTGCAATGTTAAACTTGCACGGAGTGAATCTGGGTTACTCCAGCCTCAGAGCTCAGACCAAACAAAACACTTGAACAAAGAGACTTTAAGGTGCTCATCATCGGGTCGGACACACTGAACTGAGCCAGGAAACCCAACATCTGAAGGGCCACAGAGCTGCGATGATAATTGCATACTGTGAAGCATCAAAGGCAGGAATCAGCCAACATGGCATGGAGCCATTACAATGCCCGTCAACACCCTGTGAGATAATCAATCGACATTCATCTGAGTACTGCTTAGTTGTAACTTGGCAGATACTAATCAAAACAACTAAAAAGTTTTCCACACTGCAAATGAAAAATGTTGGTGTTTGAAGTGCAATCATCAAAGCTTAGGTGGTTAAAGGGCCTGGTAATTATTTTGAGCCTTTGCTCTTTCTTTGAGCAAAACGGATGGATTAATACACCGTGGATTCTCCGAAGCATCCTGCTTCAGACAGAATGAAAGCTTGAACATGCTGTAATGTAATCTTGGCCACTGAACAAAGTAACAGATGGACAACATCTGTATGAATGTATCAGTTCATCTGCAGCCAAAGTTGAGTTTGTGCTTTGGAAAAGTGGTGTGCAATTAACAAACTGATGGAATCAATCACAGGTGTGAAGTGTTTTTAAATCATTTAAAGTGCATGACATACATATTTTCATTTCACTGCATCTTGATGAAATGCAATTGAGCACACCATCTGTTGATATTAATGCTGCCTGAGCGTGTGTATATGTGTGTGTGTCTGTGCTAGCACATGCAATCATGCGCACGTAAATGCACATATTCCACCTATGCACGCTGAAGAACCCAATTAGTTGAGTAAGGCAGAACAGCAGAGGACATTGCATCCTAATGGCAAGTTAGCCAAAGTAATTTGAAGAAGTGGAAATTGACAGAAGAAGGGAGGATTGATTTCTTTTTCCTTTCCACCTGACAGGACTCTGGGCTCTCAATCAGGCTGGTTTCAGTTCAGCTGCTAACAACACAGGAAGAGGGCTTGGGCTCAGACACTTAGGTGCTTTAAGCGCCTGCCTGTCTGGCTGTTGAGACTAAGGGTACAGAGGCAGTGACCAGAAGAGTGGGTAGAGAGGCAGGCTAAAGGAGGAAATAAAAGCATGCCAGGGCCAATGAGCTCACCTTGACATGCAGGAACTGGCGCGTCCCAGGCGTAGTAGCCATAGGTGGTCTTCTTGCACACAGCTGTGCCCTTCCCAATGAGCTTGTACCCCCTGTCGCAGGCCCAGCGCACCACGCTGTTAAGATGACCCCCGGTCTGGCTCACTACAAAGCCATGTTGTGGAGAGTCTGGAGTACTGCAGTACATGGCTATGATAGAGGAGAAAGCAGGGGAGGGGAAGTGGAAAAAAAAGAGCAAAGGCAAATAGAAGGGAGAGCCAAGAAAGAAGGCGAGGATGAAGTCGAAGAAAGAAAAGAGAAAGAAGGGTAAATAAAGAAGAGGAAAGGATGAGAGGCATTAGCAAAGCACCTCTAGAGAAAAACTGATGAACATTTTTCGTTACAGCGAGGCTCCATTTTCAATGCAGAACAATAATGAGGGGGGAACCGCCCGAGGAGTGTCACATCTATTTAGAACTCGGGCTATGCACCACGCAGCAAAGGAAGCCCTCACCTATCACATTATTACCATCCCTTTTTGGCTTATGGGCATGCACATATTCAATTTGCTTTTAACACATGCAGCGTTGGTGCATTCTGCATTTGTTCCCATCGCCTTCCTTCCTCCGATCTCACAGTCCATTGAACACAAAAAGGTAAATTCGATTTCTCGAATATGACCATCTCATGGCCCATGTGACACAAAAAGCCGAGGGAGGGAGGGCTGCGCGCTTCAAAAAAAGCTGTCAACCATTCCCTCAAATCAACATGACTTGGAGATAGCAGGGATTTAAGACGAAAGGACACATGCTGGAGTTTGAGTCAGTTCCTATTAAAGTCAATCAAGTCAAGGAGGAGCTTTCTTTACAAAATTCATCACACCAACTTGCTTTCACAGGAACACTCTCTTGCATTAAAGTTAATGGACAGACACCATGAAAAATGAATGCCTTTTGTGCTTTTTTGTGTTGTTATTGATGCATTTCAAATGAAAGAAAAGATCGCTATGCTGCTCTTGCTTAGCAGCACTTGCTTTATTAAAGAGCCAATTAAGAATTCAAGCCTTTTGTAATTTTAGACGTGCAAAGCTGCACGCCGCCCTTTAGTGACTGGTTTCCAGCCTTGTGCTTTTTTTCCCGTGAGCGCCTGTTGTGAGCTATTACCTGTGGAAATTATGTTTTTGTAAACTGACTGTATATTAAAAAAATAAATAAATCAATACAAAACACAGCACACAGTGATAAAAATCCTTAGGTCATATTGTATTCACAGCCATATAAAGTAGCTACAGCTGAGGTTCAATACGCATCTGTGTCTGTGTAGTGTTATTACATTTTCAACTGTCCAAATTGTAGACCCATGGCTCTTATCACTTGTCTGCAGGTCAACATAAAATAAATCCAAATAGCATAGTAAAAAAATAGAGAATGATTATAAACTGGATACATACTTTGATACTCACCCACATATCTGATGTGGAAGCCGCGGCGGTTGGTGCCATGGTCAGAGGACCAGCGCAGGAGGAGCTGGTGGCCTGTGGTGGTCAGGCTGAAGGGTGTTTCAATATCACCACTGAGTGATGAGAGGCTCTGACTGTAGATGTTGGGACCTAAAGACAATGACAAACAGCATATGTGCTAGTGGCTGATGTTCTATTAGGCGATTACCTGTTTATAATTTCAGTAATTTATTAAAAAACAAAAGAACACAAAGTTTTTTACCCACCATCAAATATTTCCAAGATGTCAAACTCTTTTTCTGTCTGGAAGAGTTCAAAGTGCAAAGTGATGTTGTAGCCCTTCTCCACGTTGATCAGCCAGGAGCACATCTGAAGATTGGGGTAGTTATCGGGATAACCCGGGCTTAAGATTACTCCTGTTGAGTCAAAACGGACCTCGTGGGCCGGGCATTGGACTGGTGGGAACAGAAACAAAATAAAGGTGAGGTTGATGGAGGGAAAAAAAATTGGCAGACAAAATGAGAAGAAGCAACGGAGGGTGGAAGGAAGATGAAAAGTAGAGGCAGAAAACGAGAGGCAGAGGAAAAAATTAGAGACGCAGTAAGACATGGATGAAGGGAAGATAGAGATGCTTCACTGTGACAGTAGAAATGATACTGTAAAAATAAGTAGTCCTGAAACAATTACATTTGAGCCAGAGTGATATTGCACCTTAGGGGTGAGCTTGTGAGTCTGCCGTTGTCACCAGGCTCCCCTGATATCAATCCATCAAATAATACTCAGCAGGTGAGACAGCTAACTTTGTATGGAAAAATGGTGTGTGTGTGTGTGTGTGTGTGTGTACGATTTCGTGTGTATCAGGTCAGAACGTTCCCTTCATTTCCTGTAGGCTGGCATGTCTGAAATAATGACAGTCCTGTTTCTCTCTTTTCCTTTTCTCTGAGTAACAGAAGTTTCTCTTCTGGGCCACTAGTGAAGAAACATGATGCATACAAAAGGTTAATGCAAACGACTGTTCCAGATGAAAAGGTCATTGGAAAGCATCGGACATACATCAGAAGCAGAGAATTGTAACACAAAGCAGTATGAATATTCCCGCTGGTGACTCACTGTTAAAGTTTCAACTGGCTGAACTGCAATAGCCTACAGCTCAAAGATAACAGGCACATATGATCCCAAAAAGAGCTTAAGCCAGTTATTTTCTATAAAACAATACATTTCTTTAAAAAAAAGAGCTCTCTGTGGGCACCAAGTTCAAGAAAATTTCTCGTTAAAACATCTGAACAACAAATATATTAAATATGTAAATATTTGTACACAGCTAAATCAATATTCATAAATACACTGATGGTATTCATTAGGGTGGCATCAAATCTCAGCACGATCTATTCAGAAAATAAATTAACATAAAAAATTATTGTGAACTAGCAATCTTTCTTCACTACCATTCTTCGACTGTATATAAGACACAGAATCTATATGTTTCTATATTTTTGTTATTTCCTGTCGTGTTTTAAGATTTTTCCTTAGCTTTAATGCATCCTACTTAGCTTAACGTGGTATATTTATGTGCGCTCTAATGGGCAAAGACAAAGAGCAATGTGTAGATGAATGACTTTAAAAATGTACAACAAGTAGATTGGAATGACATAAAAGCATGCGTTTTGTTTTACAGGGCACAAAAGCAGAACTACAAAACCACGGCTCCTACAAGCACTTATTTTTCTCCTCACACCCAGAATGCTAATGCGAACTAAGGGCACATTGCACAGTAGTGGGTGGTGAGTCAGGACAAAGGTCAATCAGTCATTTTTGGTCTGTTTTCTATTTACAGTTTATTACAAACAGCTATTTAAAAACCTCTTAAGAATGCACACTTCAAAAAGAAATAACCCTGAATACATTTCTATACAGTTAAGTCTGCAGCGCTCCATTTTAACATAAGAGTTATGACTCTCACTGGAAATATGGAGTTCAATGGGGTCTTTAGTTGATGCAGTTACATCAATTCACGGAACTGTTTGCTCAGCAGCAGCCTCTGCTTTACTGATACCAGTGGTATATTTGTTACAGAGACTTCACAGTTCCAGGAAAATCATAAAATTCATGAACAATTGTTATAAGCAATTTGCTAATTTCAGTTCTACAACTTCTTCCTACTAACTACTCTGGATTTACTAACCCAAAAACTCTTCATACACTGCACAAATTCCCATTTGCCTCTGGCATTTCCACATGTTGGAGCGCTTTAAGATGCAGACAAAGCAAACTCACCTGATAAGATCTAATGCACAGTAAATAGTACAATATAGCTGGTAAGTGCTTGTTATTGAAATAATTGAGCCTCCAATCCGTCTTTATTAAGCTAAAGTTGTTGCCAAGCAACAAACACGTCCATCCACTGAGCACAGTTGCGGTTTAAACTGCTTTGCCTGAAACTTGCAGGTAGGGATTAAAAAATGAGTCACGAGAGGCTTCAAAACATTTTAGAAACCACATACTTTTAAAGACGCCTTTTATGAAATAGGTTTATAAAATGCATTCATGGTGATTTGGCTGCAGTACAAATGTCGAGCACTCTATCCTACTGTGAGTGATTATAGAGACACTGGCTGAAAAATGTATGTGTACACTTACAAAATGACCATGAAAAAAAAAAACAAATCTAAAATGTATACCATAAATACCAAAACACTAAATACCCAGTAAACAAAACACAGTGACATATGTTTTCTAATTTAATAGGCATGTAGCCCTAATTTAACCTACACCTTACCTGGAGTCAGCATTAAGTAGCATGCAGGCTAACACCATTTGTTTAAGCTGAGCCAACAGCAGTTATTAAATCTTCCACAGATGTTTTACCTTGTGGAAAACTACCACATTGCTGATTTCACTCAGTAAGTTGCACATATAGAATGCCAATGACACCCAGGGTTATGTATAAACTAATGTTGCACAAAAAAGTTTTGGTACGTATTGCAAAGAAGAGGTTAGTGCATGAGTCCGTACTCATTTGTGTTCCTGAAACATCAAAACTAATGTGACAGCAGGCGCAATACGACAACATTTATTGAGTTACACTAAACCTCAGTGTGGCAGATGGTTTAACCAACGCAGCAGTCAACTCGATGGTGGCTCTACCCTTGATTTAAGATCATGTTTGACCTTCCTCACAGGCTTTTATAAAGACAGAGCTTGGGGGAATATCTTAAAAACCAAGAATATTTGGGGGTTTAAATGCCTAGCCATGCAAGGACATTACAGTGTTATCTTAATAGCATAAAATTACAATTAACATAGGGGCTGACAGCAAATAACAGCAGAATACAGAGAGCACATGAGAATTCTTTTTCATGCCCTTTCGGCAAGCTGTGACAAGAAGTGGCTCCTATGCACGTTTACTGTGGCAGTCCCTTGGATGTGAATAGCAGGTCAACTCAAATTAAGTTCAACTTTACACGTCCCAAGGAGAGCAATTAGTTTCATGCTAGAGGTGGCACAAAGACATACCATATCCAACACGGTAGGATGAATTCTTGAATAAAATGAAAAGGCAATCCATGAAAATGTCACATAATAAATTAGTCACTCTACAGTTATCTTAACTATGCTAATATGATGCTCAAAGCAAGATTTAAGGACAGTCTGAACAAATGACTTGCAATCAATGACACATTTGAACACTTTAAAGATGTTGATTTAACACCTCTGCAGCTTTTTGTATTGTACCTGGGTATGGGCACGTTCTCTTAGCTAAACGAATATAGTTTAGCAAATAGCTTGGTTTTGCTTAGGTGACTAAGCAGACCAACTTTCCTGGCAAAGTACAGTATTTACATCAGATGTTTTATGATGAATGAGAGCATTTGCTGTCCAACACAAAAATATTTTAGCACATCTCAAACAGCAGTGTGACTTATTGTGTACTACTTGAATAGTCCCAACGTGTTTTGTAGTCAACTGTAGTCACTCAAATTAAAACCTGTGAAAATATTTCAAGTGCAATGTGTGAATTTCTGATGCTATGAGCTTGCTGCTCTTGGCAGAGCTCTGTGTAGTCAGTAACACATGACAAGGTGAGCTGGCCGACCAGCCTTGGTGAGATGGCTTGAAATATTGCCCAGTACTCAAAAAGTGACTGAATGCCCTCTTTTGGCACAAGCGAAGTTTATCAGTTTATTCATATTGATGGAAATCAGCTGTTTTAACTACAAACATTTTCCTTCACAACATACTGCTTGTTGCTGATACCCTTCATGTTGACATAATGTGGTATAAAGACTCATACAGGACATATAAGAGCTTTAGTGAAGAGAGATCTGTATGCCATATCTACTCTGATGAAGTAAGCAATCAAGCTTTGTTTCTCATCCATTTCCTATCCCCTTTATTCCAGCATGTCTAATAAGCTTATAACATGCTGCTCAACTTCATGCTGCCTGTGCTTTTGTAAATTATTAATACTGAAAAATGCTAGGTAAGCCCAGTACAGCACAAGTGAAGGTGGTTTGTTCTCTTTGCACACAAACACGTCTGTCCATCTAAATTAATTCCAACTCAAATTATCATTTTTCAGGTCCCTCACCTTTGTGCCTATGTTAATTGAGCTACCTACTGACAGATGCTTGTGTGGCTGGTTTGAATAGAAAAGCATAAGAAGATCTGAGGTTTACTTATCTTGGATCAAACAGTTGCTGAGCCTAATCTTTGCTGTTGCTGTGTTTTTATTGTGAAATCTACCATGTAATAATTTAAAATTAAAGTCAGTCAAATTCTGAAAACAGAGTTAGCAGCAAAATCACAGCAGGGAGAAAACAAAGATATCAAGTCAGGCATCAAGTAACAACAGCCAGGGATAAGCAAATAGGCTCCAAATAACTAGTTGTTCTCTACGTTGTTTTATGAATGCAGGCTTGAGGTTTGTCAAGCATCTGTCATGCCTTGATCACAAGTCCGATGCGATTACTCACTGTTTCTACAAATACAAAGACAGAAATGCTCATCAAGTCAAGACTTGTAGACAAAGGACTTCAGGGCACTTCAAAAGATGTCTAACCACAGGGGATAGAAGGTTTCAGAGTGCTCTGTTGTGTGGAGCAGAGATTTACTGGCACGACAGGGAGGCTGAAGGCATTTGTTGTTTCGTCTAAACAAAATCTTTGATGCAGGCGACAGGAATTTCTTTTACTTTGTTCCTTGTTTGTAATTCCATCTTCGAAAGAATTATGGGTAAGCAAACATCAATCAAACCCATGAGACCGTTACGTAGGGGTAGAATATCTGTTTTTACAGCACGTGAAAACCTGCTGATCTGTAATTGGTTTCAAACTTACCCATTACAGTAAAACTGCTGGCTATATGCAAATGTCAGTCTATGGACTTGGATCAGTAATATTGTTACTCTGAATCTTGATAAATTGGAATAGAGCTGCTTTTTGCCACCTGGTGCCTGCTGGACGAGGCTCTGCTGGCAGTCTGTCAAATAATGCATCAGTGGGTGCTGCTTACTGTAACCAGCCTTAGCACTGTGGTGTCAAGCACCACATAACATAAACAGGTTTGCATACATATATATATGTATGTGTGGGGGGAATGTGTACACACATTGTGAGGAACACTTAAACACAAATACAAATAAATAAATAAATAAATAAAACAGAAAAATTTAAAACATACCCAAAGACTCCAAGTCACACTGAATGAAACCAACCTTGACAGACTGGTGGAGGTCCATCCATCTGTAGCCTTTCTCCAAGTCGACAGGTCAGAATTTCACTGCCCACCAAGGTGAAGCCTGGCTGGCACGTGTACCGAATAATGTCCCCTGTGATATCATTTACACGTGTGATCGCACACACACACACACACACACATGCACACACACGCACACAAAGGAGGAGGGGATGTGCAAAACATATCTGTTAATAGTGTAACCCAGCCACAAACACACACACTTCCCCACAAAGCTATGCTAGTAAAAGACTCCTCAGTTGCAGCACTTGAAACAGTAATCAGCAACACATTTTGTAATGAAGATTGACATCCCCTTAGCTAGCCAGAATACTGAAGGCACTTCATTACATTATAGAAGTTAGGTAGAAGCCCATGCACACACACACACTCAATTTCAAAGACAGAAAGTGAGGCCGCCACTAGCCACACGACTTCCACTTCACTTCCCTAATCAATTATGAACACTGAAAATACAAACAGCTTATAAGAAGAGCTAATTAGCCTTACCCTCAAATTAATACTTTAATGCACGGAGCATGAATAGATAGAACATTTCAAAAGGGAGTAGAGAAAGATGAAAACGAAGAGCAAAGTGCAAGAAGGAACACATTTCTCATTTAAATGAAATCATATATACGCTTAAAAAGATATGTGTATACCAGTGTTTGTATACATATTTACTTATATATAATTACACACACACACACACACACACACACGAATAGTCTGCCTACTGCAAACTGATTTCACTTCACATTGTCCCCGGCTGGTAGACAAGCAAATAAAATAAGACAAACCTATTTCAAACTCATCATCTTCTGTTAAGATAGTGGCGTTGGCAACAGGAGGGGGTGGCTGACATGTTCTCAGCTGGTACGCTGTTGGGGAAAGGGCAAACAAACTGAATCCTTGAACAGAGTGAGTGCTGTGTGAGCATTTGAAGACAGAAATAAAGACAGGCAAACAGCGTCTCTCTCATCATACTGAAACTTGATTAGATCAGTAATTGCCACCTATCACTGTTCATGATCATCAAAAAACAATCACTAATTTAGTTGAGATAGGGAGCGTTTTATTATTAATCAGCTCCTCTTTGAAAGGGTGTTTTAATAGCGCAAGAAAAAAAAGCTTTAGACTGCATTTATCATTTATCATTAGAGCTGGAAGCAATGCTATGACAGAAGGTATTGAGAAGACTTAATAAAAAAGCGACAACTAAAGGCATTTCAATATAGAAACAAGGGGTCTACTTTTCTCTTCTCGGTTGCTCTCTACTCATTACTACAGTAATTCCTGCAGTTATTGCCTGAATAAGGATCATTGCAATAAGTTAGGCATGAGGTCTCCACTTAAGTTAGGAGACGTTACCGAAATAATGCAGCTCAAAGAAGCCGCTGGTGCTGAAGTCGCTGTGGAACTTGATGAGGACCTGATTGGCAGTGGTGGACACGCCCTCCTGTACAGAGCTGCCACTAAACTGACCGATTTGGGGTGAGCTCTGGTCAGGTCCGTCCCTAGTGCAGAGATATAGAGGTAGAGAAAGTAAAGGAAAGAAAGGAAGGGTGGAGAAAGGAGGAAGGCAGAAACAGAGAAAATAATTTCTGGTTTAACACCCGTTTGCTTTAACCAGTTGCTGGAATAAAAGAGCCCTGACAGTCTCTAAAATTTTTCTCAGCAATCAAGAGTCAAAGATATATAAAAATGTATTGAACATAATTCAAGGGATATTGATGCAGGCTAAAAAAACCAAAAACCCATCATCCTAATTACACGGATGCCATGTCTAAGGCATCTCTTGGACAACGTCACACTTTGAGCATTTTCGTTCTCTGGCCCCAAAATAAATGTGTTAAAGCACCTATGGGCTTAAAGTGTTAAAGCATCTATGGATTTTCCCTAAAAAGATTGTCTGTCATGTGTGGAACTGAGGAATGGCGTGTACTGAAGTATCCTGTTTGAGATGGAGCTCAGCCTCAGGATAGAATTCTTGATTTATGAGTAAAGAACGTTAGCATAAGCAGCCTGTGCAGGTTGGGGCTACAGCATTACAAAAGCATTAGAAATTTTTGGTTGAGTGGACCTCTCCTGAAAAGTGGCAGTTAAAGCAAGACAGATACCTAATTAGGAAGCCTCTAGCATGCCTCCCTGTAGAGACATCAGGCACGTCTGACTGGGAGGAGACCCCAAGGCAGACCCAGAACATACTTATACATTCCAGCTGGCCTGGGTGGACCTCAAGATGCCCCAGGTAGAGCCTGGAGAAAGCGTCTAAAATGGATGAATAGACAGACGCTGGTCTGGATATTGTGACACTTTATATCTTGAACGGTAATTGGAGTTTGCTATTTGACTCACTGGATTAGCATTAGAGTTAGGAGAGGCTTTTCAATGTACGTTTTATCCATGGCTGAGATTTCTCAGGAAATTTACTGACAGCAATCTGTATATCCCTACTGCAACATTAAACTACATTTGTGGACAACATATTCCCCTGCTCAAAGATGAAAAGATGAACTGGTGGATGGCTGTGGGGTAATAATAGAAGCTGTCATTAGCAGTGAAGCCATTTCTGAGCCATGCATTAGCTAGCAGCTCTAAAACAGAGAATCAGCTGCCCTAATGAGAGCAGAGAGAACTTTCAAACCCTTGCAGGTGCATGGCCGTGATCTATGTCTGGAGTAAAATATCATGTTAGCATACAAAAACAACCCAAACAGTACTTTTCTTTGGGGATAAAAAATGCACCAGAAGACAGCACTTTTCTATTATGTATAAATGTTATTTTTTAACAAGAGAAATGTATTTAATTACTGCCACTTTCAAGCAGCTCCAGGCTTTCTTTTCTAAATCACACTAAATGTTTTTTTTTTTTCTTATATTTGTGTACCTTAAATATTGTATATACTGGAAGTCTTACTGCAGTTTCATTTAAGAGAGATCAGCAAAATAAAAGACAGCAGTCAGGCAGGGAAACAAAATGTTACCATCAAGGGACAGATTGTTTATGCGCCATTTGATTTGAAAACAGTAGTGCCAGTGGCTCCCTCCTCCCATACCATCAATGGCAGCCCCGGATGCTGGAAGGCATTTCCCTCCCTTATTACCCAAGAGGACCGCTCTATGACTGCCTCAGACAACAGAGAGGATGCAGAAAGATACAGGGAAAAGGGGAGATGGGGAGATAGTGGCTGGAGTGACAGGAGGCAGGTAGTATTGTTTACTGTCGTACAACTATCTGCAAAGTTTCTCCATTGTAAACAGACATCCCAAGCAACTCAAAGTTGATGTTTTCATGCTGATACACATTTCTGTCTTTTATGGTACACTTGCTGGGGGATTTAAAGTAAAAGCAAAAGTTTGGGGAGTACAGAAAGGGAGCGCAGTGATTCAGACTTAAATTTCTTTTAGTTAATCACATAAAAACATCTATTTGTACAGAAGGATGGAAAAAGATTTTCAGTAAGAGAAAGGCATAAATGTCAGGACATTTATTTTCCACATATTTGTTGTCGTGTCTGTGTGTTGTCATAAGCTGTGAATGTAACTTATTTAACCGGCCTCTGGCCTTAAAACATGTTTGCTTTGTAAAGCTCACATTAATTTGTTATTTAGAAAGAATGTCTCGAGACATTTGGCTAGCACCATTCTCTGTTTGTCTGTGTGGGGTTTCTGCAGGTACTACAACTTCCTCCAACAGTCCAAAGACATGAATATTAGACTAACTGGTGAATGTAAATTGGCACTAGATGTGAATGTCTGTCTCTCTGTGTGAACCCTATGATGGGCTGGCAACTAGTCCAGGATACCTCTCCCTCAAAGTCAGCTGGGTCAGACCGTCCCTGATCTTTTAAACTGAAAAAGTGGTTAAGAAAAAGTCTGTATTGAGGTCTGCGCACAGAAACAGCATGTGTTTCATGAGTGCTATAAGCTGATGATTGATAAATAACATCATACTGAGAGAGAAATGAGGGCTTACCACACAGTGATGTAGTCGTAGATTGGCTCGGTATTGATAACGGAGAAATTTATGTAGATGCCGTACCCAGGGGGTACTCTGACGGTCCACATGCAGTCCTGGAAGTGTGGATACTCGGCTGGGTGTCCAGGAGAGTAAATTGTGCCATTCATGGATGTTATATTCCCACCACACAGAGCTAGAGGAGGGAAGAGAGTAAGCAATGTCGGACAGAAATAGAAAGCCAGTCATACCTCAAGTGATAAAAGTAGCTTTTATGGTTGTATTGCCACTAACAGTTGATAAAATAAGCCATAACGGCGTGTTATTGGGTTATCACCCAGATACTTGGGGGGGGAGAATGCACCTGTTACACACAAATGCAAGGAATGGTTACTGGCTGTTGTGAAGTTGATGATGATGACTGATTTTGACAGCAAAACTCCCTCTATCAAACCCCCCTTAGATGTTTAAATCTGACTTTGAACTAGGAGTCAAAGCCAAAGCATTACCCGCAGGATAAAAAAAAAAGAAGTGCTGTAAACCTGACAGGAGCAATACAGCATGTAAGAACCAAAACAACATTTTAAGGTAAATATAAAACTATCGTGTGGTCTTATAAAGTCTGCTGTTGCATCGTTTAACTGATGAAAGATTGTTTAGCGTACCTGAGTGACATCTAAGGCGACTCCTTGAGAATTACATAAAAGACCAGCATGTTCAGATTTGCATTAAAGACTTGAAGATGCTCCATGTATCATTATAATCGCTAAGCATCGGTTTATAGTTCAGTAAAATAGTATTGAATAGCTGGTGAGTCTCATGCTTTGATGTGCTAGAATTAAAGACAGCACAACAAGTAGACTGTATTCTATTATAAAATGAACTATTTAAAATAACAAAGATATTTTTTGTAATGAAAAAGAATCTTCATCTTTACTTTAGTTAGCTGCACAGATATTTAAATATTTTCCTACTGATTTTGAAACCAGAAACATCAAAGAGCGTTTTGGGATGAATAAACAGAATATGTTGATTCACCAAATATAAGAAATTCATAGGAAACATTTAGATACTGAATAGATCGAGTGCCACTTTTTTTCTGCATATGAATGACACTTGGTGCAAAGAGACTGCTGAGCTTAGAGGGTACCTAAGGCACTCACCTTCACAGCGGGGGATGGGGTGGTTCCAGTTTCTGCTGATTCCATGCAGACATGTGAGCGACTGTTCTCCAAGAAGAGTGTAACCTGGCAGGCACTCAAAGGAAATCGTCATCCCCACGCTGTAGTCCTGTCCGATCACTATGCCGTTACGAAACGGCCGTGGGTCTGGGCACCTCTGTAGCTCATATGCTGGGGGGGGAAGTAAAACCCATCCAAGACAAAGAGGATCATAAAACACAGAACTTAACACCGGGGTAAAAATAATACTTTTCAAGGACATGTGGTATGCAATTGCAATGTCTCAGAAAATGCAAGAGGTTTTCTTTAATCTTACAACCTCAGTGAAAGAAACTGCCGTGCATACCTAATTACAAAACTTTCTCCCTTGTCTGTACCTAATGTAAATAATGGGCTTTTAAGTGTCCTGTTAGAGAGCGCTTCAAACTTCTTTCACTTCACTTGCAAAACCCAATTTCAAAGTGCCCATAGGAAGCTTATTTAAAATCTCATAATTTTAACTTTGATTAAAAATTGATTAAAAACAATGATTAAATGCATAAAATGAGCAAAGCCCTACAAACTGTCACCTGCTAAGAAAATTTTTAGCTTTACGCAAATTCTAAAGACAACCTTTAGCCTCTAAATTTCATCTTATATGTAAATGTCGCATCCATCACATCAAAGCTGTATTCTTTAACTTACGTACTACTGATTTTGACAGGCAACACTGTTACATCACTGTTGTAACACATGGATTTTAGTAATGCACAGCAGCAGGTTGGAAAATGTCTTGAAATTAGCCTTGAGGAGCTGCATAAGAGTCACTATTTATCATTCTGTTGGCTCACAGCAAAAACAGGAAAATTACATGAATGAGAATAGTTGAATCTGCTTGTAATAAAACACATACATATGTGAGAGGACATAGAGCAGGAGAGAAATAAACAGATAATAAATTTAGCCATATTATTTGCACATTGTGCAAACACTAAGCATCTAGGGATTTTGTTTTTGTTTGAACAGGCTTTCTACTGAGAATTTGTATTGAATTATTATTTATTTATTTTAAAACTTCCTGTCTGTTTTAATGCGTCTTATTGTATTTTTCTGTTGGCTATTATGGCACTTAATGCTCTTATTTACTTTAATCTTTTTGTGTACCTCGCTTTGACTGTCTGTCTGTGTATCTTAATAAATACATTTTACTTACTTCATTGTTGTGGGGACAGAGTCTCAAAATTTTGCCAGGGTGTTACATAGTGATGTAAATAAGTCACAGAGGAAAAGCATGGGCAGTTCAACAGGGGTAGTCTTTACTTTTGAAGAGAATACCTCACCTTCTTACCCTTTGCAAACCTATTATATGAGCAAAATATCTAACAGACTACAGTACAGGAAAAGACCTAAAAGCATGATATGGACACTTGGTTATCGTTTGTTCAATTCAATTCAATTCAAGTATTTATTGTCATTGTCAAGAACAATGAAATTGTGCTTGTTATGACTATTGTTGATTCTGTACTTTAATCCGGGGATTAAATTCTACATTTGGATTGTGCATGGTTAAAAAACAACAACAAAACAAACAAAAAACCCTTATTTATCTCATATTAGGCCTTTATGCAGCCCCTCAGTTCACTGTCTATCTGAGACATGCCATTTTAGCACCTGTCTCTTTAAGGTACTCTCCCTAAATGTTCCCTTTTTTTCTGATTGGCTAACCTCCAGAGGCATTCTGGGAGGCAGCACCCAGTGCTTGTGAGGTGTACCTACTGTGCTTTGGAGACATGCTGTACCTTTAGCAAATTCTCAATAACTGTGATAAGAGAAAAAAATTAAAAAGCTAGAGAACATTCAGAAGCCTAAACTTTTAAAAGATACTTTCACATAGCTCATATTTGCACTACATTATAATATGTATATATATCGTGCATGTGTAGACACACAGAACAGAAAATAAGGGCAACGATGCAGGTCCTCTTTAGCTACACTGTTTTTCTCTCTCACCCTGGTAGACAATGTGGAAGCCGGGCTTGTTCTGGGAGTAGTCGCTATGGAAGAACAGAGTAGTCTCATGGGTGGTGCTGAAGAGAGGATTGGGCAGCGTGGGGCCACTGAACCGATCAATCACTGTTCCTGTCTCAAGGCTCCCACTGCGGATCTCCAAATAGTCATGAACAGGCTCTGTGGAGAAGTTCAGAAACTGGAGATGGATCCCTAAAGAAGAGGAAAGAGAAGGTTAATGGAAGAGGTAAACCCAGGAGCACATGAATGAAGTAAAACAGAGCAAAGAGTGGATATTCCTGTCAATCACTGTATTACACTTTTATACATACTTGTACTTATACATGCTTAAAATTAGCAGGTTGTTGAGTTACAAAGGAGAAGAGAGGAGAGAAGAGAGAGGAGAGGTTACAGACCGAAGCCAATAGGGAGTTGAACTCTCCAGCTGCAGTCCAGGCTGCTTTGGTAATTCCCTGGAAAGCCTGGGCTGAGGATGACGCCGCTGAAGTCTGTCATAGAGCCGCCACACTGAGCTGAGGGAGACCAACCAAGGAGAAAGAACATGTCACTTCTCCATGGAGCGGCTCAGTGGGAAAACAAAGAAAAACAATGACTAGAGGGCTGCATATTCAGGGAGGGCAAAGAGCACTGTGTCTTTGTGTGAGTGAAAGTTTCAGCACACGCATAAACGTTACGTATGTTGTGCATGTGTATCCTACACATTCTTTATATACATGCATAGTCTATATATATATGTTTTTATGCAGAGCTGAGAAGGGTCTTTGTCTGTGTTGGATTATGTCTTTGACTTGTGCTTGTCCATCTCTTCTTGGAAAAAAAACAAAACAAGCAGACCAAGGCACCCTCCTTGCTCAGTGGTGCTTTAAATCAAAATAAATGAGAGAGTCACTATTCAATAGTCTAACTCAGTTTTGCTCAGTGGTGAAGGTGATTACTTCAACCTCCCACCTGCAACACCCCACCCTCTCTTGTTTGACTGAGTGCATTAGAGAACACTTAGCTTGCTGTGAAGGTTATACCCCTCTCTTGTGACACACAACCTAGTCTTACATGAACACCCAGGTGGTGTAATCTTATAATCTTAAAACTAAATCATTCCTGCTTTTCCCATCACAACCCCAACAGGCGCATTTGTGTGGCAAATGGTGGAAAACGCAAGTGATATTGCTGCTATTTCTATGGGGACTATCAACCAAGTCCAAAATGAGGCACAAACTATCTCGGGAGGTAATTGTGTTCCTGGCAGTGGGGAGGGGGACGGGCTTGACCTGCTTGTGTATGAAATAAAAGAGAAGACGAGAGGCACTTAAAAGGGTGTTATACGTTTGGCGCAGGGGCATCCAAAGCCTTTGATGTGGGTTTATCAGCAAACAAAATGAATACAGATCCTGGGGTGTTCAGGGAAGCGTATGTACTGTAAACGAGAGAAGACTTAAGCTAACGAGTGAACGCACACATCCGAGAACATGCCTATCGACAGCAAAGCCGGGATTTATGTCTGCAGTGAACGATGAAAACCACAGGAACAGAGTATTTACACAAAGAGCTCTTTGGGTAACCGTGCAGTTTTGTCTGTGTGCGCAAGAGTGCATTTATCACATTGCATATGTTTATGTATATGTATATAACTGAGGGGAGCAAGGTGCAAGAGAACAGCGAGGCGTAAAAGAGAATGTGGAGTTCTTCGTTGGTAATCTCTGGAAACTATCACTGTGGCAATCAACTTGAGAGGAAGTGTCGGGCGAGACAAGGGAGTCTCATCAGGAGTATCAGAAATCAAACAACACACTCAGATGGTGCAAAGCCTTATTGATTTTCAACCAAAGGGGAAAGCAGAAAATTCATAATCCCTAAGCCCCTCAAGGCATCTATTCCCAGCCATCACACCTCCCAACCCCCCGATCGTACAATAAAATTCTCCTAATACAATAAAATGCCCTCTTTGAGGCTGCTGAGCTATCGGGTCATTGTATATGAGAAAAATATTAGTATGAGAGAAATATAAATAAGGAGAAGATAGAAGAAAGATAAACGAGTCAATGAGAAAAATTGAATGGCAAAAATGGGAAAGAAAAAGATCTAGTTTGAGTTTGGTGCTACAAATATGGGTTTGTTGTCAACAATATCGCCTCATTGAAATGCTGTCACTAGAGCTGTCAGACTGTATGAGATAATACATTACCTAAGCACAGAGGTACGGGGTAATTCCATCTTCTGACAGGACCAGGCATGCAGGTAATATATGCATTACCCTGTTCAAGAAAACAAACAAAAACTGTTTACTGTCAATTCCCTTTCAGCAAAACACTGTGAAGTTAAAAATGAAAAGGAACACGATGAGATCAAACCAGCAGGTGACCCCAGTATATTTGATCTCTGTCCTGTGGATCTTTGGATTTAGTCAAAATCCCCTTCTTGTGTGTAAATATCAAGAGTAGGGCAGGATGTTCTCGCTGCTAGGTAGACAATGGGAGTAAGCACCCCGAGATAAGAACAGAAAAAAACATCTGCAAACATAATTGTGTTGAATACAAAAAAGGGAATCTAAATGTGATGGTTAATATTCAGAGCATTAATGTTGTTTTAAACATAGAAACTGGAATTTGCCTGCATGTTTGTAAAATGCATACATGCAGGGTGATTCTCCAAAAACCTGTACACTAACATCACGCCTGAAAAAACATAGCTATACTGCGCACTCACACACTACCTACCTAAACTCAAAAGACTCATCCATACTTGTGCTTTTGTTACTACACCCGCCTCAAGTCTATTTCTGGTGTTCACACACTCAGCCTGAAGATGTGTGTAAGAAGTTGCTGGTTAGTCCAGAGAGGATATGAAAAGAAGAGAATGCCCGAGCTGGGAAGAAAAATTGGTGTGGGATTAGTGAGGCGACTGTTAACACAATCCATCGCCTGTGGCCTTGGAAGGTTCTACAGCTCAAAACGCCACAGCTACTGAATCTACTCAGGCAGGATTGGAAGAAGTTAAAGCTGCTTTGTAACGAACACACTAGGACTCACACTTACACAAACATGCAAGCAGGGAGGCGTGCAAGCAATGTACGCACACATACACGCGCACACGCACAAATAAACCTGCAAACACACTTGCCCATTCCCATACTTCTTTCCTGTACTCTTCCGCTCACACACACACACATAAAAGTCATCAAAAGGACTTGTTCCTCTGTTTTAAAAGATTCATCCTTTAGAGGATCCCCATGAAAATGTCACTCATTTAGGCAGGTCAATCTTTTTCACTAAGAGAGCTGCAGATCTGCACTTCATATTTCCACCTACCTGTAGTGAAAAGCCTTGATCGCATTGGAAGGAAACCATGTCACCCACAGTGTAACGATCTCCAACTTTTCGGCCATTACTGGGAGGCAGCGGCTCTGGACACGAATCCAAACCTATTGCTTAGGACAGAGTCACAACACACAAGTGTGGACAGCGATCATTCTTCTGCATATCAAAGAAACTCCTCCATATATATTTGGAGTAAATATTTACATTTAATCAACCAGTACCTATAGAGGGAAGGAATAATTTAATTAAAACCAACCTTTTTAACATAATTATACAATTCCTCATTTTAATGTGCTTGTAATTGCATATTAATTGAGCAAGCCCCCCCCCCACACCGACTCTTTGTCTCTCTTTCCCCTCATCATAACGTTTAGAAAGTGGGACAAGCTATAAAGCTATTCTACTCGTGGCTGTAATCGCAAAATCCTTCTGACTGTGATCTGAAGCAATCACTGTGAAATTACAAAGCAATCCCTGAAGTATTACTTGACAGACGCATTGAGCCCCATTGGAAAGAAATGATTACAGTGCCACTTGCCAGGTAGTGAAAGGCTAGATATTGTGTTTTAATGGCTTAAAAGCAATGGTGATGCCAGCTATATGGGCTATATTAATGTAGGACATTTTAAGGAAATTTGAGCCTTCGCTGCTTTTTACAAATAAAAGAAAGAAAAAAAGACAAGAAATATAGTCAGGTTGCAATTTCATTTATCTAAGAAGTGACTAAAATATATTGACAGGCAGAGGAGAAAACATTTTACTTCATTACTTTGAGGCATATAATGCTGTTATTCAATGAAAGGCAGCACTGGAGACGTGCTCATCTTAAACATTTTTCAACTCGCACCAGTCGTCTGTCAAACATTGTTTTTCAATGCATCAAACAACATGAAAATAGGCCGACAAAAAACAGGAGATAGTTATCTTCGTAATAACCCATATACAAATCTAGATGGTTTTATTAGGTTTCCTTCATAATGTATAATTTGTAAGCAGGCCGCAGGGAGTGGAATAGTGTAGACAAATACAGCATCCCCAACAACGTTGCAGGCAAACACAAGCATTTCACAAGCACTCGCATTCAAGCCCACTCAAAGAGTTAACTTGTCCAAACAAGTCAGTGGGTAGATGAACACAAACATGGTAGGGGAACTGCCCACAAAAAATTCAGAACAATTTAAAGGCGACTCTGAATAGCAGGAGTGGTCACTCCACTCAACATCTAGTGAAAGTTAGAGAGGATATTTGAGTGGGAGGAGACGGTAACCCGAGAGACGCAGAGCAGGAAGCAACGTGAAAGCAGCTGGAGATAGAACAATTCAACAAGAGACAAGCTACTGTACAGGGCGAGTGGGTGGATGCTTTGAAGCTGTGAAGTTCTGTCATATGTGGGTATAAATAAGAGCAATACTCTGACAAATTCTTTGACTTAGAAATGTTTAATTAATTTCAAGGAGATTTGATGACACAATTCACAAGAGCGGAGCAGTTGCTGCTGCCATATTAGGCTGCCAGAAGGTAATTTTGACATTAAAGCACAATGCAGCTCTAAAATTGTCATGTGCACTGATGATAAGGAATAATCGGCCTGTCTCTTGCAGTGTTTTGTGAAATTTGCACTGTTCACTTCAAACAATGAAAATATTAAAAAGGTTGTCAAACCCTGTAATAATACAGAACGCCCAGGTTCAGGAAAGTGACCCTCCCAAAGCCAGAGGTGGAGCACCAGATCTTAAGAAACATGGCAAACACTTAGGTTGGGTTAAAACTGTGTGTCTGCTAACATTATGGCTCAGGTTCCTGCCCCCTTGTTGACGGTTTCCACTCAAGCTGTCAGGGCCACCTGCTTCTGCATGTGCACCCATGTCTTGAAGCAGTGTTGTCCTTATCAAACATGAGGCCCTGCCGAATGCATCCAGGCAAAGCAATTTCAATCATGTGTGTCATCAGTTACTATCCAGTGGTGCCCACTAGCCAAGAGTTGCATGTGAGAGTTTTATCTGCTCTTGTGCTTTTACATAAATTCGATCAGTTCAATATTTATTTTTTAAAAATTAAACTCGACCTGCAAAGAACACAACTGTTTAGTATTCCAAACAGTAGGAGGAGGTTTGAGACAAAAAAAAAATGCAGGGACAATAAAAGCTACCCGAAAGATGAGGCAGGAAAATATGCAGGTCAGACAATATAGAAGAGCCTACTGTGTAGAAAAAAGTTCCTTTGCAAAGGTATATATGCAAATGCAACGGCTCACTTTTACGAGGCAATATACTGTGGATACACACTGCTCACAGCACAGGCGACTCCAAGCTTAAGATGCGGAGGCGATAGAGTGTGGCAGGTGGTGGTTTCCACCTGTGGGTGGAGGAGCAGTAAAACAACTTAAGGTAGATAAAATCAAATTTCTGTCTCAGTTTTTCTTTTTTTTTTTAAACAGACATTAACAAAGTGTGAAGCACAATATCAATTACGACACTGTGACATTTTTATGTCGTTCATCAGATTTCCATCCCTAATCCTGCCACTAATTTTTAAATATGACTACTTTTATCAATATAATAAACCAGCCACTCTAATTGCTTTGCACAATTAATTTAATCAAGACATTAAAGTATCAAAATGAATTATAAAATAGTGCATGAATGCATTTAGTATTAACACACTATGTGCAGAGGAAGTGAGTGCGTTAAATGAACAATCAACAGATCTCTTGATATTATATATGCGTCACAATGACACCTGCTATGCAACAAGATATAGTTAGCTGTTTATTGTGAGTAAAAATATGTAAGACTGTGTTCTTGCAATATTTTCTTACAGAGTTACAGCAACAGTCAAAAGTTTGGACAGACTCAATTTTTGAATTGTACTCTATACGATGTTGGGTTAGATTAAATAAGACACATTAAAACTAGTACACAGCTGTGCTGCATGCCAGGACTGACTGATGAAAAAATCTAAAGCCAAATCTATATGTCAATAGATGTGATCTGTGTATGCACAGATGATGCTAATAATACATGTGACTTTGAACCAGAATGAAAATAGTAGCAAATGCTAACAGATGTGCATTTCATAAAGACTGAAAGACTCTTTCACATGCACTAGCAGTTTTTCAGGTCATCATACAGCCTTTAGTACTGAAAAATAGTGTAGTAAGAAAATGTGAATGAGTAGTAACCTGGTAATTTCTGCTCTTAATCTTTAACAATGCTGCAAGGCTTAGCCGTGATACATATAATTCATAAGGAAAAGTGTGGAAGTACTTATCGAGGAGATTACAGGTAGTAACCATAGACTTGACACTGCTATATTTTCTTGGTGTGACTGAAGTTAAGAAAGTCTGGAAAGATCTTAAGACCATGTCAAAGAAAGAGTGCCTTTCTGAGCTGTCGAACAATTGATTCAGTGTGGTGTCACAGTTATTCCATGTAGCAGCGAAAATAAGCCAAACTTCGGTAGACGGCAGTGATCGAAGCCCAATATGGGACTTTATTTGGGATGCAAGCTGCTATACAGCATGTGCGAACACTGCAATTATGTTTTCAGCTATAGCATTCTGTTTGCCTTAGGAGAGCTGCTTAAACGTTTTTCTTTTAAGATGTTGTACTGGCGGGTGGTATACAGAATTTCTATGACTGGTCTCAGTGGACGGCAACAATCACCCAAAGGAAACATTTTAAAACAGATGGTTAGTTGGCTGGGTGTGTGCCAATCGCTGTTGCTGTTTTCTACCCCCTCTACTGAGCTTTCAGAGCATTAATTGGGAACTAAAAACTCAAGTGCGTGAAATATAAATGACTATTTCAAGCCAAGCAGTGTAGATACATCTAACTACAGGTCAGAAGAGGATTAATGTAATAGGTAATGTGACCAAATAAATTAGACTCTGAAATCTGCTATATGTAGGATAAAATATCAGAAAGTGGAAAAACTGCAGTACTTCACGAGTGGTTCCATAGGGAAGCTACATGGATTAATCACACATCCACATTTTTTTTCTCTTTTCTTATTGCAGATAGGAAAAGTAGCAGGAAAACTAAGAAATAGCAAGAGAAGAAAGCAGAGAGGAGATAAACTGGAGCATGGTTTGCACAAAGCATCAGGGAGTATACTTTACAAGGGCAGAAGTGGCAAAGTGTAAGACAGACACAGAGCAAAGAGCTGATTGTGATTCTCAGCGGTAGGTAGAGGTAGTGGGGGTGGGGTGGCATGGCGTGGAAGTGCAGAAAGGAAAGAGCGCACTGAGAGACACGAGTACAGAGTGGCTCCAAACAAGAAGAACGAAGCACCTGCTGTGAGATACATGACTGTGAAGTCGTTCTCAACAGTGGCATGACGCTCACAGACTGACACAACTGACAGCAAGGACACATCCGGTGACAGCAGTGATTTTTCCTGCTTTTTCTTGTTTTCCAGCAAATTTGCAGAAAGTGACAGTTTGAACTGAGCTCACTCAAAAAGAAAAAAAAAGTGTGACTCTTTAGCTGTTATGTGTGTGTAAAAAAATTCAAAGTGGATGTGTTAACGTGTTGGCCGTCATTTCTGTTTTTGACATTTCCATATCGTCCTATTTTAATCACAGCATTAGGAAGTCTTCCCGGTCTTTCCACACTGCCACAAATGTGCATCACTGACAATGAGTGACAATGGGTCTGCCCACAGGCTCGTATCAGCCAATGAGCGGTTAGGAAAAAACCAGCAGGAAAACAAATGTGAAGAGCAAACAAGAGAATATGCCAGCTTAAAATTTAACTAAGAGAAAAGGACATTAGAAGAGACAAAGAAAGGTGCCTGCAGTGTAAGTGAATTAAAGAAAAGCTGCATGGATCAAGGACAGAGCCTTTTCTTTAAGATGTGCAATTTTTAAATGGGAGTAAATCAGGCACTCCATTGGGGCATGCTATACTCCTTCAATTCTGATGCACAGTAAATGTTTAGCATGCTCTTTAGCAAATATGCCTGGAAGTGAACAGTCCACTGAGAGATAAGGAAACTTAGTCCTTAAATGAATGAAAAAAAAAAGGATGTGGGTCCAGTAAGTTGAAGCTATGGGGGGAATTTAAAAAGGAAGCCACTCGGGAATACCAAGCTACCATACCAGAAAAGCGGATACAAAGCCTGAAAATTAGAAAAGATAATGAGGAAGAAAAAGCTTTGCCCACTCACTTACTCTCCATTTCACACCATTTTTTATAGCTCCAACTGTGCCATCCACACCAGCTGTCCCTCTTATTCCTTATACCCTTGTGCAGCAGCTGGAAGTCAGTGGCAGATGGACACAGAAAGACAACAGACAAAGTGACAGGCAGGCAGACGAGCCGTCTCTCCTCATACCTGTGTACTCCAAGTGGAAGCCGGCGGCAGATACACTGATGTCAGACTGGAAGGTCAGGTACAGGTTGTTGGATGTGCTGTTCAGCAGTTGGGGAATTGTTGTACCTGATTCATAAAATATACAAAACTCTGTTAAGAGCCCGTGTACTTCACTTTCTGGATTTAAGCATGTGAACGTGTGCAAAGTATTTAACTCTGCACTGCTTTCTGTAACACAGTTTAAGAAAATCATGCTCAGTACATCTCCTCTAGCTCTTTAGTCACAGAAGTCAGATGCATAAAATCACATCGAGGAAGAGGAATGGTCTACAATTCAAATTCACTGCAAAATAATCTGTATGTGCGGCTACGCTGAGCTCAGGGAACATTTTCTCTGTTCCCCATGTCTTTGGGAATTTGCAGTGAGACTTTGGCTTGTAATTATAATCATCTTTATCAATTTAGCCAAAGCTAAACATGATTGCTAGCCATTTAAAATGCCTGACCCTTTTCACACCGCAGTTAGTTCTGCACTGTGGGGCTGTTTCACTTTTCAGAGAGTGTCTTTTTCCTAAAGGAGATCAAGGCTGAAGTCATTATGTTACACCAGCCCCTTGTATTCCAGAATTGAGCATCTGAAGTGACGTGATGACCTGTTTCTTATAGGTTACTGAGTGACAAACGCACCGTTTCTAATAATGTAAACCCGAAGGCAACACTACGAATGTAAAGTTCCCAAGTGAAACAGGGGTTACATTATAAAGCTCTCAACTGCAAAGGTTGGGACCCTGTGACAGAGCAAGGATTTCTTTTTTTCTCCTCTTTTACTGTTTTTTTGACAGCATTCTCAAAGGACATGCCAAATGTCATCAGCTTGTCTCTTGCTGGGATCTTGTGACACCTGACTGAAAATCAAGTGGGAGCTGAAAATTAAAATTATACCTGAGTAGCTACCAAGCCTTGGGGCGTTGCCATCAACGCCATCAAAAAAATCCAGCGAATCCCAGTTGTGTTCTGTGGCAAAGGTCACGACCTGAATCTAAAAGGGAAACATAACGTAATACAAAAATTTAATAAGTATGAAAGCTTAACAAATTTCCAAAGGGAAAAAAAGGAAAAAAGCATGAATTATAGCTAACTTGTATGTATCAGTAATAAATCCACCCCTCAAAAAAAATCTCTTAATCTTTCATCAAACATGACTCTGCTAAGATCTGCATGTGTCTTCTCACCTGGATGCCGGCTCCCTCAGGAACAGAGATTTTCCAGGCACAGTTTAAATAGTTGGCATATGGATCTGGATATCCGGGAGAGAGGATAGTACCCTTGCGTTCAGTTAATACTCCACCACAGGGAACTAGAAAAAAGGAAAGCATATGCAAAAACTGAGTTCGGGCTAACTGAAGTCACGTATACACTTTCACACAGTCACACTTTTAAAACTCCTAACTGATCATTAATAGATGGATGTTAAATGAGCAACTGGAAAAATCACTTCAGCTGATGAAATTCTATTGATACAAAGGAAATGTGAGGCACCCGTAGCATAGTGAGCCATGATAATGTAAATCTACTCTATTTTATGCCATTCTTATACACACGACATGCTAATCATCAAACTTAGTGGACCGTAGCATGGAGCCATACACTTATCTCATGCGCTACACAGAAGTAAACAGTTTAACCCTGATGTGTAATTTAATCTCTCACAGGCCATACAAATCACATCTTTCAATTGTGGATGCTATTCTAAGCATGCCCTGTTGCTACCAATGCCTCCAGTCATTTATTTATCAACCCTCTGAGCTCTCAGATGAATTGAAGCTCTGAGTAGGATGTGCTGAAATTGTCAAGGAGTGCGATAAAGCTTACTATAACTCAAACAACAACCACCACCAAATGGCGACGATATGTCCAAGTGCCGTTTCGAGACGAGTGCCAGTGGCCCCAGTATTCAACCGGGACTATTCTATGCAGGAATTCTGGCTTACAATGAGAAGCAGTCCCTTTTTATTGAAATAAAGTTCTGCTGACTAATACAGAAACCTGCAATAACCTGTAGGATATTGTGCTGTTGTGATAAGGTGTTATGACACCTTATCATCAGGGAGAAGTGTAAAGTGGTTCATATTTTATCCCTGTATATTTCTATCTTCTCTCTCTTGGGAACGATTGTTCTGCTGTCACCAGTAGCAAAGTATGAGTCAACTTAAGTCACGGCATATATTTCAACATTACTGTCGGATACCTTGTCCAAAAATTAAGCAGTATATTCAAACCAGAAAATGGTAAGTGAAAAGAATTACAGACCTTCTGTTTTGTTTAATACAACCAACAAAGTAATTACTTTATCAGTCCTCTGATGTTGAAGGTTACCAACCATTTGTGTGTTTTTCTGCAGCATGGGACCATAAACATAGCTGTCAGTCTAAGAGGACATTCAGCAGAGTAGTTCAAAGTGTTCTCACAAAGAAGAGACTGATATTTTTTGTCAAGGACAAGGGTTTACCCCGTGCAGGTCAATGATAATCACTATTTTTGATATCCATCAGCCGATGGCAGATACAATGAAAGAGACAAGAGGAGACATGGAAAACGAGGGAAAAAAACAATAGACTCCCTTTGCAATAAACACTAAAGTGGCTGATGGAGAAAGAGAAAAAAAAATACCACTTTAGCTATCAAGAAAGTACAGTCACCAGTTCAAAGTTATCAGCATTTTACAGATGATATCTACCATCTGAAAGACACTCGGAGAACGGTGCCAAAGTGACTGCTTTGTTGCTTTTTATACTGAGTGACACATTAGAGACAATGAATTCTGTACTGCATCTCTCAGCAGTCACAGAGCAGAGTCATCACACTTATATAGTCGCTACCACAGGTATAGCTTCTTCTGCTAAAGCACATCATGTGCAGACAACTTGGTATGGAAGTCAGTCAACTCCTATACATACATGAAAGTAGGATACGAGTTTGTGCAATTGTTTTGTCTAAAAATGAAAAAAATAAAGGTCAATGCCCATAACAGCCATAGCAACACAGTCAGAATGTCATATCCTGTTGGCACCACTCAAAGGCTCCTTGAAGCTATGAAGTGCTGTGCGATAACTAAGCAGAGATTGTTTCATGCTGCCTATACTGCATCGACATCATTATTATTACCGACCCTTCAGTGATGAAACAAACACCTGAGAGAAATTGAAACCAGTTTATGAACAAAGTACAGTCAGCTTTGTTTTGTTCTGGAGGGGTTTTGTCTTCTTCTTCGTTATTCATCAAGAAGAAGAGCATCATCTTGAGAACAAGCCTAATTTCACAACTCATTTCAGTCCTGTGAGAAAATGCAACTGGTCAAGCGAGATTGGAAATTATGACTGCAATAAAGGACTGAAAGCTTGCCACTTTAGACTTAGCGTAGGTAGACAAAGGTTGGGACCATATATTATATTACACTATAAAACTGCACAGTTTGATATGCAGGAAAGTGACAGGAGCTTATAATTGGAAATGTTTTAATCACGTAATATCTGTGACATAATAGCTTAATATATTCTTAAATGGTTCTTCCACTTTTACAAATTACACATTAATTTCATTAAATGTTGCATACATTTCATAGTTGAAACGACCTTTTGTCAAGTTTCAGAATTCTCTATTTTTCATCCATCTTGATGTGACACGTTAATGCTGCATAAAATAGTCACACTGAGTTATATCTCTGCTTCCTAAATATATTAGTCAAGCTGCAAAGCTGCTAATCCATATAATTGGTTATGGTCCTGGGTCGGTCCTGGGTCTTTTACCCAGTTATTTTGTTTTCTTGGGACTTTTTAGTTTTCCTTATGTAAATCTTTGATTCTTGGTTTTCTTTGGGTATCCATGTATCTTTTTTTTCCTTGCTGTCTTCTTGCTCCCTAGTTCTATTTATTATTCCCTAGTGTTCTGCCTTTTTGTGTGAAGTCCCAGTGTTTGGCTACTTCCTGTTTTATTTTGGTAACACATGGCTACTGTGGTTGGTATTTATATACTTGCCCTGTCTGGTTTTCTGAGATTACTTTCAGCTGTGTTCCCCTCCCGTTTCCTCTTTCCTCATTACCTTGTGTATTCATTGTCACTGTCTCCCCTCGCTCTTTGTCAAATCATCCTACCAGCTGCGCTGTCCCTATTGTTTTTCCCTGTGCTTTCTTGTGCCTTGTGGATTTTGTTTCCCATTTCTGGACTGCCTGTTACTTGTTCTTTTCATGGAATAAATGCTCAATTTTACAGTCAACCTTCATCTACCACACTACTATCCTCAATCTTCCACCACACCTCCCATAGCTGAATCTGATAGAAATGACTGGAGAAAATATTTGTCCTCCCATTCTCACAGATGTGTTTTTGGCCAAAAGAGTAAAAGTTATAAATGAATAAAAAAGACAAAAGTGTTAAAGTAATAGAAACACACCATTAGATAAACTGGCAGTAATTTCCGATTTCATTGTGGAAAGTTAAGTAAACTTTTAAATGTAGCGAAACCTCAAGAGCAGCTCATTTTGCTCCAGAGATGCACTCTGGCCTGGCTTTGCTTCACACTCCCAGACTGAGACACTTTAATTGGTCTTGGGAGGCTATTGCAAAACAAGAATCCACTGTTTAAAAACAAACTCTGCGCGACACTGTTTACTTGTTGACACCTTCGAAAAAAGCCAACAGTGAATTCCATAGCGTGGGCATACCGGCATGAATCATGGCAATCTGTGAGCTTATGCAATATGAGGATTTTCTACAATCATAAGTGATTAAGTATGTGTTTGAGATTAAGCTGCCGTTCTGTCACTCGAGCAGGAAACAAGCCAGGGGACAATTATGCTCATCTGTTTAACTTCATTATCACTTCTACTTCAACCTGTAATAGGCAGTTGGTCATTTGCACAGTCTAATGGGGACATAGGAGTCCACACACAGCTAAAAAAGATCTGATATAAGGGTTAGGGTTAGCTTTTTTTTTTTGAAGCTCTGTCAACAGCACTGCAAGTTAAACTTCTTTTATAAAACAAAAACATCTATTTATTCAAGTCAACTACTCTCCATAAAAATTCAACAAAGTCTGCCCCAACATTATGCATCCATTCAGGCGGGGCTAATTAAATCACAACAGGACGTTGTAGAGACTCACCAGCAAAACCCTCATTCAGCAGCTTTGCATGTGTAAAATCAAAAGAAATACAACAGCCTCACGACGAGCGAGGTCAATCACATCTGGACGAGGAAATTAAAGTATATCATCTGAAACATGGGCACCTTGCTAGAGAGCGGTGTCTGATGCCGTCATATCACATAAAGAGGGCTTGAGTAATTGAGCATGGTGCGGTTTTTTTTAGGCTTCCATGAAACGATATCCATTATTCTGGACGAGTACACTGCCGCTGGGGGAGATGCTGCAGCCAGATTCAATCCCCAGATAAAAATCACTATGTTTAAAATGGAACTGCGCGTGCCACTGCTATTCCCTTACCACTTGGCACTCAACTTGGATGAACCCTGGCTGGAAATCTCTCGCACTTACCGGCTGGTACTATTTACTGGCTGGCACAAGGCCTGACTTCAATAGATTTTACCTCATTTCATCTTTAGTCCTTCATCTCCCCAAGACAGATATGTGGGTGTCTTTGTGAGACTGACTGCATGTCCTTCTGCACGCTTACAGGTATGGGTAACAGTGTTTGCTGACAGCATACCTAAATCATCCTGTACACGAATATGGACTATGCATATTCATGCAGGTATATTTACATGTAAAATGGTTCTGTGCATGGTAGCCAAACATCCATGTAGGGAGAGATGCCTGTCCCTTCAGCAGATGGTTCGCATCCACCTTACATAGGCCGCCAAGAGCTGTTGTAATAATAGGGCTGCTGGATCATGGCTAGTTAATTATATTTTCTGTCTATGTCAAAAATGTATGAATTTCCCTGTCCCTGTTTGTCACCGGTTTTGAACTTTAAATCTTTTATATGAAACAAGAGTTGCTGTCTTCTAAAACAACCTTATAAACTAGACATTATTGCTACGCTACAACACTACAACTCAACACTAGCTCTTCACAGAAGGTGCAGCAACAGCGGGTCCTCTCCACATTGACACAGACTCTTTAAGTCATTCGTAAATGTGTGTGTGTAAGTTTGGTAGCGAGTAGTAGAAGGCTATAGAGTGGGTTTACTAGAGCTTTTTTCATTGTGACCTTTCCCTGTTGCAGTTTAAGAAAACACTGTAAGCTGTTAGAGAGAACCAAAGTGGTACAATTGTGGGTCGGTCAGCTAAACAGTGACTGGAAATTCTTTATAAGGTGTAGAAAATGAGGGTGAGCTGCAGATTCCGGCGATTATTCACCGCAGATCTGTCACTGCAAATTACCACTTTCACATTGTCACATTATTTTGATACTGCAATTTGAAACATATAACATGTCCATTATAATGGCATTAACCTTGCAAAGCACTATATTTATATCGAGAGTGCATTAATAATAATTCATGTCAAAAGCTACAATGTATTATATTGTACACATGCCTGGTCCCATCATGTGTAATATAGATAGCATTACAATTTTGGCATTGCGCTGTATTATGCAGTGTTATGTATTTAAAAAAGTGTATAGATACTGATGGTGTTTGTATATTCTGTCCAGATTTATTTGCACATGGAGTACTAATGTGTCAAATATACCTTTTATAGCAGAGCTGTTATACTGAACTATATTATACTGAGGGTATATAGAGATTAAAGTTCTTCAAAGATCTGTTGTTGTTGGATGTATTTACTTTACACTGATATTTATTTTTTCCACTTATCTGGAAAAACACAGGAACCCAAAACCCTTAGGTGACGCTTGTTCTGTTTGCTATTGCCTCTCTCTGCTGGTCTAATCTACCAGAGCCTGAGATTAGCTACTTTGCAATGGGTGATGGACATTAGGAAAACTAATGACAGGAAAAAACCCCAACAAAAAGACAGACACCAACTGCTTTTATGCACCTGCGCCACTTTTTGGATTGGTGTTTGTGCGTTTGTGTGTGTTTGCATGCATGCAGGACATGCGGCAAGGATTGGAGGATGATGACGCTTACCAACACATGTGGGCACAGTGCCGTTCCACTGGGCCAGGGCATTGGGCACAGCCTCGCACCTGATGGCGTTGGAGCCGTGCAGCGTGTAGCCTGGACTGCATTCAAACAGTACCGCCATACCGATGCCAAAGTCATTCCCTATCCGCTTCCCAAAGCGGGGCTCAGGGACTGAGCTACACTGAGTGGCGCTTGTCCGAGGGACAGCTAAGGATAAAGGGGGAGGAAGCGAGCATTAGAGGAAGAAAGACAAAGAGCGGTGGGTGGGTTTGTTAGGCAGAAATACAACAGGGAAAAGGAGACAAGGAAAGACAAAGGAGGTAGAATGCAACAGTAAAGCCCTTGTGAATCTCCTCGCGCGTCATTAGTCACTCTCATCTGCTTTGCCAGGATAGGCTATTTGACTCCACATCATTCTGCTTTGTTCAGACATGCCCAGCCGCATCCAGTGGCACTCTGCTGAACAGCCCTCTGTTTGATGAGCGCTGGGCTAAAGTACCTTCCCTTTTCCCCGAAAGCAAACAAATGCAGTCAATGCAGCAAATAATTCTGCGGATGAAACTCTGGAACTATAGTAGAAAAAGTAACGTTACCTTGGTAAACAAAATGAAATCCTTTGGCTGTTTCTGTTCCATTTGTGGTAAACTTTAGCATGATCTTGTTTCCTGAACTCAAAGGTAGGGTCTCGCCTACATAACAAAGAAAAAAGAAGAGCATCGTCAAGACATTATCGGGGTGATTTAAATTTAAATCAAAAGGATGTTCTTAAGTGGCACGGCACAACACAAAGGATTCAATGCTTTTCTTTGTTTCAACATTTTTGACAGTCTAACCAGGTAGAGTGTGACAACAATTTACAACAGCTGGTTTGCTTTTGTTATTTTAATTGGGATCTCAGGAGTTTATTCAATTACAATCATAATGTAATTATGTAACATCAATATAAGAATATATGAAGGGAAACAATCTTTATCCGTAGCAGCTTGAAGTGGCTCGGATAACAGACATTCAATTTGTCTAGGAAAAATAGTTATTTGATTAGAATTGAGTTGCATGTGATGTACAGCCCGCAATTTCTAAATGCTGCGCTTGACCTTTCAAGGCCCTAGCCATACTTATGAGCGAAGAGAAACTAGGCTTCAAAGTCAGAGAGTTATGCTCTTACCTGAGTGTGATCCATATATGGAAGAGAGAAGGGCTGAATCTGTTGAAGAACCATCATAGATCTCGACCACATCGCTGGTCAAAGTCTGGAATACCACAAACTGACCAAAGAGAACTGCAGGGAAAGAAGCAGCAGAGGACAGAGAACAGAAGACAACATGAAGGTGAATTTGTGCCAATAAAGGTTTAGATCTGTCAACATTCAGCTGATTCACTAGTTTGTACAGTCCCCAAGAGTGTGGCTGCTGCTTTGGCAATACTGCCGCTTGCTTGTAGTGAATAACATGCACGTGTCTCTGCCCTGACAGACAAGTAAAACAGCCAAGCTGCATTCAGTATCAGCATTTGTGCGACATCTATCGCTGGCCAGTTCAATCTTATTCTACTGATTTACACAACCCTTCCGTGAGGCTGATTTATCATGCTATTATTTACCGATATCAGCCACACAGAGACACACACACACATGCGTGCACACACAGATTCCAGATGGGATTGTTTTTTTTAGCCCTCACAATTCCAATTAATATAAGTTTTATGTTAAGAACAGTATAACACTACGAGTGCACTTCAGGACTTTATAAGCTGCAGTAAAACATGTGACTTTTGGTACAATATTCTTTCTGGACAGTAGCTTTTTATAGGTCACATTTTTCTCAGGCAAACTAACATCTGCTCCCTACTATAAACCTTTCCGTGGCATTTTCTGAACAACCAATAATTAGGTATTCCTTTGAACTGTGCGTCTTTCTGTGGTGTGCCATGGCATTTAACATGTTCAGAATGACCTTCATACAATATGATGTTTTAACACCTAAACTAAAAGCAAAAGATCCCCTTTTTTCTGCAAAAATACTGCAATTTTGAAGGTATAAAAACAACCTTTTTAATAACCAAATAACCAACAAAATGTCTTTGCAAATATCAGAAATGCTACATTTCCTTCCTGTTGCTGGAGGGGTGTGTTGGTGGGGGCAGTGGATTGACAGCAGCTGACAAGGTGAGCTCAGGCACAGGCAGGGGAATGGGAGGAAGCGTAAACAAACTGGCACTGTAGCCTAAAAGCCGTGGGCAGGGACTATTTTGTTAGCAGTAGTACTGAAGAGTAAGGACACGAAAAGCATCCAAAACAAGTGAAATTTGGAGGAAGGTTTACACGCTGTTTAATATGCCACACCAGAGCAGTTAATTTGCTGTCTAGCCCCCAAACTGACATTTGCAGAGCACTTTTCCTCTGTGAATGTTTGTCCGCTCACTCAACAAAGCAAGTTGCAAGACAAAAGACAGTACATCAGTCACTGTGACTGCTTGCAAAAGAACAGTGTTGTAAATATGTAAATGTAAATATGTAAATGTATGTAAATATGCCCTAAATTAATGTGAGGTGACTGCCTGTATGTACACAAACTTCTGCATTAAGGCAGATAAAAAATTAAGAGGAATCATTAAAATAAAAGAGAGAAAAACTATTTTCTGTCTCTACTGAATTTGGATTTTTTTTCTTAAAGAAGAAGATGGGACATATTGCTGTATGACAAGCAATTGCAGCTGAACTTTAAATATGATATGTATTAGCCGATCGCTCCTATTTCAAGTGTTAAACAATCCCGATTCAGCCAAAATGAATAAATAAAGACCACTCAGAAAGTCACCCGAGTCAATGATGCATCACCATAAACATAAATGCACAGGGAAGGGATCTGGCCGAAGTATTTGTAGTATCTGACCTTTAGTTTAATGAAACATCCATTTCTTGATGAAATGTCGCATGAGAACATTACGGTTTATTGCAAAATAATTAAATCTTGTCCTTAATAAAAGCAGTGAGGGAGAACTTATGATAATGAACAGAGAATTATTTAAATAATGCCCTGCATAAATATTTCCAATTAAGCATTCCTGATTATATCGATGTGTACACATCCTTGAAAATAATCAGATTTTTTTTACCAAATGAATAGACATGACCAACTGGATCACTACCTCTGCGATAACTCGTGTTTGTGTCTGTGCAGTTGTGCGTGCCAGTGCAAATAAATGTACTCTATGCGCGCGCGTCAACAATGGTGGTTAGGAGGCACCTTGAAGGCTACTTATACTCAATGTGGCTCTTGTTTATCCCTTTCTCTGTTTTCCCACACTCAACCCACCATTCTGGTTACATTTACTGCATTGTTGCAATAAGTTTATTTCTCTGTTTGTCCCGAGTCACCGTGCTAATTATTGTCTTCACAGTGTTTTCCAAAGAGCAGCAATTATCACAAAATCTGGCAGGAGCAGTTTTACTTCATCACGCCAGGCAGGTCCGTAAACCCTGTCAGTAAGCGGCAACTTACACTGCGCCATTCAAGTTGCACAGACAAGCACTCACACCATGACTCCATCAGTGGCTGTGGGCACTGATTTGCTTATGTCTGAAATGCAGGTATCACAATAACAATAGGAAAAAAAAAAAGAACTATGAGTGCCCTCTGTTTCAATAAAAATAAATTCTGCACTGTATTACTGAGATAATTAATGCCATTTAAAGTGACAGTAATTCACAATAAACTAATTGTTAACATCGAAAATTAATCCGAGCACCATACTATTGTGCTTTAGCGGGTAGAGTCAGAATAAAATAGCGTTCTTAAGCTGCAAAATCAAAACAGGTGGATTCAGAAAGAGCTGATCATAAAGACAAAGTTAAATTCTTTATATGTTTAATAATGATAAGGAACAAATACGGTCTACGCTTGCTTAATATACAAACAGAAAAGCCATTTAAGGAAGCAGATTTACTAGATTTAGTTTTAAAATTACTATTAATTTAAAACTTTGACTATAGGAAAAACTGCAAGTAGTTGTGGTAACTAATAGGACATCTAGATGTTGAGGGTGTCGTGTACTTTCAATTACAAGGTGACCACCTAGTGGGAGGCAACCTGTTGCCAAATAATGTCCAACTCTGCATGAATGCAATCGCTCTCTGACAACTTCGCAAAAGTTTTCAAATAACTAGTATGTAATTGATAGATAAGATACTGGCTGGACTCTAAATGTAAATAGTTACATGTGAAATCCTGTATATGTAGACATCAACCAATTTGTGATTTCCCTTTGATTTATCACAGTTAAATTCCTGTATTATTACAAATAGATTGTATGTAATTGCTAACTCGACCCATTCAATCGTAAACTACTAAAATGACAGGACACTCTGTCTAATTGCAGTTTCAACACCCTCTTTATGACCCAGTAAGACAACTGGTGAGTGGTTGCAGACCTGGTTCCCATCTCCCAAGTTCATTACATGTTCAAGCATTTTTTTTGTTGTGGTGCTGCGTCCAAAAAGCATCTGCTCTAACTGGTACACAAACATACAGATTATCAATAACTGGGCTGCAGAAGAGCAGACTTCATATGGCTAAAATCTATATATGAAAAGCAAGTGTGGCCTGCCTTTTGTCCAGTAACAGTGTTCACCTTTGTGTGCGCATACACACAGGATCCACCTGAAAAGGTGTCAAATAAAAATAACACAATCAGCAGAGGCAATTGCCAAAGGTAGAAAAGGCAGCATATGTTTTTCCTTCTGGCTATGAATTATGCAGAATTTTCCTGTCTTCTTCACTTTGTAGCAGTACCCATCTCCTCTGGCAGGTAGCCAACCACCATGAAACCACTATCCCCACTACAAAGCTAAGAAAGACACAGGGAGTAAAAGACACTTAGCAGGAAACAGAAACAAGGGAATAAGTAACCCCTAAAAGCCACTGGAGGCAACGCTGCATCTTATGGCCTAAGAGGCAAATGACAATACAGAAAGCATGACACGAACAGCAATGAGATGAATTTGTAGTCTTTTACATTGTTTGTTTGATTTTTGTTTTAATAAGGGTGCCCCGCTAGTTATTACTTGTTGCAAAATGTAAAGTGTCAAAACTGAAACGACAACCGAACAAGCTTCATAAAGCAAAAAATCCCCCAAAAACGGAAACACATGGACACGCATGAAGTGGTGTTCTCACTCAAAGCAGCACAGGCAGACCTGTTTCCTTATCTGTTGAGTCGAGAAAATGCCTATGGCTGAAAAAGAGTTTGAATAAGAGATGATTTTACCCTTAGGGACAGCTCACTGCTGCGGTATTAGCATACCAACACCCTGTTAGAGGCTGCACTCCTGTGCTCTGAGCACACACACACACACACACACACACACAAAACACAAGCACAATGTCGCTCATTTCTGCCTCTAATCCAAAGCCAGCCATGCATGACTCCAATCTGCTCCTTTGCTGTAATCATGTCCAGATATTAAGTCAATAAATCATCGGAAACTTGTTACCTAATTTATGCAGGACTATGATGAATCTGTTGTCCTCTGGGCCTCGTCATGGTAGTGTAATGCACTGCACTTGGACAATGGGAACAATTTTCATATCTGCATCTTCACCTTGAATTATCTCAACGAAGTCACTTTAATCCTACACCTCTCAGGGTATTAGATCGTGATATTCGTATATTCCTGTATCTCAAAACCAGTAATGCCTGCCAGGCACTGATAAAGCATGAAATGTACAATTATACTTTGATCCTTCTCTTGAGTGATGGCAATCTAATTTTTTCCAATTTGAAAGCAGTCATTCTGGAAAATGTGACAAGAGGCTTCAATGGTTTTCTACCATCTCAAGTGCAGTCTGGCAGATATGAATTGAATCAGGGGAAACGTTTAAATTAACCATGCAATTTAAACAATCAAGAAAAGTCTTAGGTGGTCGTACATTACATAATTTACATTAAATTGAATGGCCGAGGAGTCCACACTCAAAGATACACCTATCTAGAGTTACGTAAGACATTTCTACTTCAAAACAGAGAAAATTGGTTCAGGCATGGGCTCGAAACGGTGATAGTTTCCACGCACAGGTCTTGCAGATATTTGCCAGCACATTCACACTGTGGGAGAAAAAAACCCTTGCCACCACATCTCAAAGGTGCTCTATTGGGCTGGGATCTAAAGAAAGTACACGAGGAAAGTGAAGTAAATTAAAATCACTGTCATGCTCCTGGAGCCATTTGGGGATGATGAGTGCTTTGTGACAAGGCTTGTTATCCTGCTGGAAGTATCCATTTGAAAAAGTGCAGACTGTCGATGAATGGGTGCACCTGGTCAGTAACAATGTCTAAGTATGTTATGTCTAAATGGTGCTCAGATGGCATTAAGGCAAGCAATGTGTGTCAAGAAAATATCTCCCCTAAGTTACACACCAACAAACAACCCTTACTGTGTGCACCTTATAAGACAGGTCCATGATTTCATATAGTTTACTTCACTTGCCATGGGAATTGTAATTCCTTCACTTTATGGAATTATGCTCAGGGGTTAATGTGGGCCAAAACAATCCAGAACGGCATTCCGACACCGTCAGTAAATAAATAGTAATAGATTAATGCATAATACTGCTGAATCCCTGTGATTTGTCCATCTTGCATTGGTTACTCAACTTCAGCATCTAGCTAGTGCTCCTGAAAGGAGCGAGCATAAGTGGTGCTAATTTTGTTTAAGTGGCAGGTTAGCTCCACAAACATCAGCTAAAACAAACTGTGTGTATGTGGCCAAATGTGCAGTTGCTGTTTTTCCCAGGGAGAGAAAAAATGTTTGACAGAACAAGAAATGAAAAGAGATATTTTCAAAGGTAACAAATGTTCAGTAAGAAATATTTGATAAACTGGAAACTACCCTCATTTAATTTTTAATCAGAGTGCTTCTGTGCTGCAGAAGTTTCTTACATATTTTGCAATGTATAATAAGTTGGGTTTTTTTGGTTATTCAAAGGTTGTATAAAGGGGGTAGTTTAGTACGGTTTAGTGCATGCTAAAGTGGTTAGTTTGCAGCACTGTGGTGTAGTTTGCAGTAATTCACTATGGTGGACAGATACAGGGTAGCAACAGGGTAGCAATGATCAACTTAAACGTAAGGTTACGTTGCTGATTAGATTCACTCACCAAATACTACCTTTTATACTATGTAGTGGTTGGAAATCAGACACACAGCTCATGAAAAATCTACTTGTATCATGTTGAATTCAGCTGGCTAAAGCCAGAAAAAGCATCTCAGAGCACAGCATCACAGGTCAGCTGATTACAGCCTGCACATGAAGTCAAATCTAATGGAGCTCATAATACAAATAACTATGTGATTCATTTTAAGTGATTATTCTCCCCACGTTCCCCCACCTGCCAAATCCCTCTTGAACCCCCGACTACGCTAGTCAGTCTAGTTCTTAAATCAATGCCATAAGGATCACATTAAAATTTCTCAGAGTGGGTCTTGCAGAAATACTCTTATTTTGAGGCATCACATTGTAAAATCATTTTTAAAACTGCTGTTAAATGGAAGTGTTGTTCAGAAGGCTAGACTGTAAGCAGACGGATCTTTGTTGTTCACACTCAGTATGTCAACACTCGAAGAAATCCACCTAGTCTCACCTTTATTTGAGAGGGTTTAGAAAGAAGTGTGTAGCTATAAGTCTCTTCATCCCGACTTCGGGATCCCGACAGGTTCACATCAAATACAATGATCGCATTTAATGTTGTGGAGTGACTAATTAATCAAACATCAGTAGTACCCCATAGTCACCTGCAGCTCTTGCTCATTTTGAGTATTCTCTTTCTTAACCCTAAACTTTATCAGGTGAATGACTCGGCCACTCAGTGATATTTAAACTCAAATTTTCTTAACCAGCACATTTACCATTGCTGTAGAATGATTGAATGACATTCACTGAGCTTTTAATATACTTGGATGGATGCCACAGAAAGCCCAAGCAATAACGAAATTGCCATATTCTTTGAGAGATGAGGAGGGTTGCTTGTCATGAGCCATCGATAGCAGTCTAAAGAACCTTTTTCCACAACTCTACCACTTTCTTATTATGTTTCTGTGAGCGACAAACTTTCTTTTTTTGAGTCTGATCAGGGGGTTGCAACATGCATTGGATCCAACAGTTTGTCATTTTCTAAATGCTGTAGATACGATCACTACAACAAGGGAGAGAAGAGAAGCAGTCATTGCAAGGTTCTATCAGTGAAAGAAGAAACCCCCAGTGAACTATGATAAAAACAATGCATATGTGCATAATCATGCTTTGCATTTCACCAATCTAAAAACAATACATTTTCTCTGTTTAAGCATTTAATATGTTGCCTTTTTCACCATTTTCAACTCAACACATGGTTTAAAGTTAAAAATAAATTTGTAAAATACAGGGTACACTTGCTGCAGATGTAACTGTTAAGAATTAACTACATACCCAAGTTGCACCCATTCACCCAACCAAGCTGAATGCAAACGTATGTTTTCAGACAGCATGATCAGCACTACTGGTATTATGAACTACTTTCACATTTGAAATTCTGCTTACATAACAAGTGCAATAAATTAGTAGGCTATTCCTACCAACATATTAAGAAAATATACCAAGCATCAATGGTTGTTTTACACATGATGTAATGTATATAACGAAGCCTGAACATGATGCAGACATTCGGTTTTTCAGAGACTCGGTCTCCGACTAATACACGATTAAAAACGGTAAAAAGCGGTAAGAATTGCTCTTCTGATTCTGATGAAGGCAATTCTTTTGTTTCACGTGACAGTCCCGCATATTTGACTTCTGATTTCTTGGCGTTTCACTGTATTTACACAGTCCAGTCATTTACACCACCAAATCTGAAAGCATCTTAATGTGAAAAGAGAAGAGATTACTAGTTAAAAATCTCCATCATGCTAAAACGCAGAACCCATAATAAAATATTCAATATTAAGTGTGCATGCAGTACAGGCATCACAGCACTTCAATTTTATTCCATTTCACTCACTTGCAACCACATCAATTCTCAGTGGTGCAAAAAGAAAAAAAAAAACTACAGTATTTATCTGAAATGAAGTATAAGTCTGATAACAGGCTCTGGTTTCTGAGGTATCATGTTGAAGCTAATCAGTGAACCTTGACTACCTCTGCAGGGTCTCTATCTCCCTCTGTCCTTGCTTCAGTGTGAAAGGCCTTAAAGGGATTTTGTCTGACAGTGAGGCAGAAGAAACTCTAAAAACTACCTCAGTTTCACTTTTTGTGCATGTTTATCATCTTGCCGCATGTACAAACTCAGGCGAGATCCAGGGAAGACGCCCGCGTCATCTCCATATCTATTTTATTGAGCTTCTGCTTCTACCTAACATGTATGTTTTATTTATTTTTCCCATTGGCCAATAATAACCTGCCCACTTTCATAAGTATACAGCTCCCAGCAATTGCTTCCCATAAGCTGATTAAACTTAGCTTCCAGCCAGCTTCTCATTGACTTAAAGTTTGTTAAAAAGGTGCATCTTTCAAGAACTTTTGCACCTCATGTTTTTTGATTCCCATTACAAATAAAGTGTTACTGATTCTGTCCATTTCAGGTCTGAGTCAAATTAAAAGCAAAAACATATTTTGAGGCCTCTTTAGATTCACCTTTTTTAAAAATTGTTATGTGTGTGCATCTAAATCACAATCTTTGAAATTTGAGAGGTCACATCTAAAAAAACACTATTGTTGGTCAGAAGTTAAAACTGTTGAAATCAAGGCGCTTTCTATTGCAAAGTAAAGACCTACAATATTAGAGACCTACAACAATCAGACGACTTTCTATGAGGAAGCACTTGGTGACAGTGGGAAGGAAAAAGTCCCTTTAAAGAGGAAGAAACCTCTTAAACCCAGAACCAGTGCTCAAGAAGAGGCAGCCATCTGCTGCGACCAGTTGGAGGTGAGGGGAAGAAGACAGAGCGTGTAAATAATTATTAATAATAACTAATGATTAGTAGTAGAGATTGTGTATAAACACAAATGGTGAAAAGAGGTGAGCAAAGAAATGATCAGTGCATCATGGGAAGCTCTCAGCAGCCTAGCCCTATTGTAGTACAATTGAGGAAAAGTTTAGGGTCACCTGGTCCAGCCCAGATGATAAGCTTTATCATGTTTCAAGTGTAATCCTAAAAAGAGAGATGGTGTACGTTGTGTACAGAATCCATACTGGGATTGTGGGGTCCCAGAAGTGGGACCTGAAAGCTGAAGAACAGAAGTTCTTCAGGTAAAGAGGTAAACCATTTGAGGACCATGCTCTTCTAAGTAACTGCTCATGACATCATCACAATTTAAATGGAACGAAACACAGCCACCTCTTTCCTCACACCCACTGGATTAGCTACATGGCCTTAAGGCAAAGTATGCAAAAAGCCCAAATAAGGCGCTAAAGATACTAACAGCACAAGCAGTCGTGAAAGGTAAGAAAAATGGAAGCATATGTTTGTCCTTCTGGAAATGAATTATGGAAGAGCTACCTGTCACCTTTGTTTTATGGTAGCACAGGCCTTCTGAGATTCTGAGCTATGACAGCATACACAAGCCTCATTTACAGAAACCAAAGGGATTATATGACAGCATCGACACATATATTTTTAATGACCCATTATCACAGCGAAATTGCATCAGCTCTTTTGGCAGGGAGTATGTGGCTGTACCTTGGCACAATCTGTATGCGGTCCATTAGGCTTCTATCTTGGGTAAAAACTCTGTTCGGTGCATTGAAAACTGTAACTTTTGGTTACTTAAGAGAGAAAGAAAACTGTAAGTGGCCTGTGGCTGTTTTTTTACTTCCTGCTTTAACTGTACTGATACTTTTTTCTTGGCTTTTGTTTTTATTAGTGTTTGTACTTGCTGACTAGAACCGGTTTATACGGCATTCGTTAATGGGTTTTTAAAGGGTAACACAAACCAGTACAATCACACAGTGAGCACACAGAATCTCTGCAATCTTGAAGTCTTCAAAATCAGTCAGTGTAGTCATTCAAGACTGTGTCTGACACACATCAAAAACCACATGCTCTACCATGAAAGATCTCCAAGTCAAGGCAGAGCCAAAACAAATTCACAGTTTATATTAGGTTGAGGGAAGTGTATGGTGTAAGCTGATGGAGACAGACAAGGTAATGGTTTTGTTGTGTAGGATGTAGCAAGTCATGTGCTGGGGTGGCTCGAGGCTGAATCTTACACTTCAGCAAACATCACTGATGAGTCAACAATCAGCCCCCGGGGTCTACACTTTATGATCGCTCTCAGCAGTGCTCTGTTCCTCTCGCCCTATTCTTCTCATTCTCTGTCTCGCTTATTATAACTCCCTCATTCATTATCACTCTCGCCATCTAACTTTCTCTCAGACTTTGACATTCAACAAAGTTCGATGTGCCTCTCTCTCATAGTTAGACCTTTTACCTCTTGAAGTCTCGACAGTCTCTCTCTCTCTCATGCTGATTCTGTCCGTCTTGTTAGAGCCCAGATTTATTACAGCAATCTGCCAGTGCTCCTGTCTCGCCTACTAACACATACAGTGGCAAACATCATGCATATGTTGTTGTTACCATTATATAGATACATACACCGAAGCTATAAAGGGCCTCGGGCGGATAAACAGAGGTGAATTAATGTTGTGTCTACGCAATGAAATTCACCATTAACTCCACATGAGAGACCTTATACTGAGAATGTACCTTGGGATCAAATGGACCATTTGAAAAGTTAACTACAGGTTAAAAAAATATGTATATAGACATATATGATATGCTTCATAATCTTGTTAAAATCTTGTTAAAATTAGGTCTACGGCTGGACCTGGAGAACATAAGGTGAAACCACTGCATTGTGTTGCTCTAATAGTCAGGCTACAAATGGCTTTTAATGTCATTTTTAATGAGCTTGAAATTCACAGTTTATTTTCAATGTACTGATCTGAGAGTCATATCTCAAAACCTGCAAAAGAAAAACACCCAGAAATGCCACAGAGGGTCCTAATTGGAAGAGTTTGGATCACCTCTGAAGCCATCAACATTTGGGAAGAGGGTTGTAATGAACAAGCAGATCCTTTAGGCTAAACAAAACAGACTGGGGAAAAAAAACACACAAAAAAAATGCCACAACGAGACCAGAAGCACAGTTTGGCACTTTTTATCCCTTCCAAAAAACAAACAAATATCCAGTTTTTCCCTCTGTGAACCTCCGCACACAATGAGGTTATCCCTCGTCTCTGTTTTAGGCAAGAAAATACAACATCCTGCCGGAAGTATAGGACAAAAAGTTAGCCGTTGAACTCGGCGTAAACAAGAGTGAATGCCTGTAGGCAGTGTATATCTTTATGTTTACAAGCAGTGCCCAAGGCAAAGGTTGAGTGCCATGAATAATTCATGCCTTTACAAAAAGAAACAGAGTTATTGTTTGAAATATGACTACAACCATTATTTCTGACAGAATAATTAAATATTAAAGGGCAAGACAGATGCACATTGTACCTTAATGACATTTGAATGAGGCAAAGTAAAATAAGCCACGCACAAAATATGAGTGGTGAGATACCAAGAAATGATGGCTCACCAGTGACTGCAAAGCCTCCTACTTCTTGTTGACTATACACGCACCATGGTTTAAGCACTGGTATCTGCTGTCAGCTATTATTTTTCTGATTATCAGTGTGGAGACAGTACATACATATGAGCCTATACATGTGTACACGGGCTAAGAGTGGTGACGAGGTTTATAAATACGAATAGTCTACTTTAATACCAGCAAGTCCTTTGCAAGACAGCAATAATTTGCATGATAGAGACAGTGCTTCAGGGAGAATTGTATAAGATTACATAGTGGTGCATAGTTATTATGGATAAATGTTTATGTGCATACATTATATCATATCAGATGTAAAACACGACAAACAAAAATGCAGTCCAAACCTACAAACAGTAAGGATACATCAAGGAAGGTATGCACCTATCTATTCATTCAATGAGAGAAAAGCACAACAGCTTGGGTAGAGTACAGTTAATCTATAATTCTACTATGATTACTCTGATTACATAAAACAAAATATCTGCCAACATCCCATTCATGTATAAACAAGCTATCGCAATCTTTTGCACCGGCCGCCTGTGACAGAATCACGCACCTTAAAACTGCGCTTTTAGGGAAACTAACAACAAAAAAGGAAACCCATCATCATCAGTAGTAATACTGGATATCATTTTTATATCAGGTTAAAGAAAGTGGGAATTCTTCACTAAAAAAAGAAAAAATAAGAGTGCTTCTGCTGCTATCTAATCACTCTTTTAGACAGTTTCCTTTGGTGCTTCAGGTCTAACTTCCAGGTGCCTAAGCAACAAGACAGCTGAAGGTGGGGAAAAAGAAATCAATAGCTGACTCGCTCTGTCACAGATGTAGCAAAGCTAAACTGAAAAAGTGATTCATCTTTTCTTTTTTGCTGACAATGTACAGTGAAAACCTTTATTTTCTCACATGAAGAACATTCTCCCACCCAGTTTGCTTTACGCTCATATCAAATACAATCACATATTCAGTCCACTATTGCACTTTCAATCAATATACAATATAGGTTAACAATAAAATGAAACATGAAACATGTGAGTGTCACTTGCTCATGGCTCATTGCAATCTTGGCTAGCATTGCCTATACACAAACACTGTATTGTCACTTAGTTAATCAAATATTCTATTAATAATCAGGATAAAATGAAATGGTCCAATTCATCTTAAATGCAGTGCTTCCAACTCCAAATCTGTTCAGATTTCTGAGCAGTCTCACTAACATACTGTACTTATATATAGAATTTCAAACATTCACATATACTGCATGATACTGATATCTATATTTAGGTCTGTGTAAACCCTTGTGGCTACACTGTGACAGCAAAAGACATATATGCACATAACATTCCAGTTCTCCAACCCAGGTGTAAATCCCTCTGGTCACCGGGTCAGAGTGAGGAGATGATTTTCCACTGACCTTTTCCTGCAGCTCCAGCCAGGTTCACACAATGTCTGAAAGGCTTATGGTATGCCATCGGTCATATGAGGAACACACTAAGACACACGTTTGACACTCTACCCTAGGCGCTTACAAATTTCAATTACCTGTATACTAGACACTGAAATGTGATTTCTGTTATCACACTGCCCAAAGGCTAGACTCAGCTGCCAAGCTACTACAGAGAGAAAACAGAATTTCTCTTCTTATTGTTTTATCTGGAGGGCAAAAACACTAAAATGCTGGACGCTTTGTTCAGTAACATTAAACCCAAACAAAAAAAATGTGTTTTTTTTTAATTTATGTGTTTTACTTAATTCATGTGCACTGGTTTCATATCAGCTCAGCAAAGTAAAGTATGCATGTCTCAGCTTGTTTTCATGCACTGATGTTAGTTTCCAACTCTGTTTCAATGTGTATGTGTTTGTGTGTTTGCACTTGTTAGCCTTGCTCGATTCACAGCCCATGGCAAGTCCCAAAAGCAGTCAGCCAAGAGGAAACACCTTCATTTTTTTTAATTCATTCATAATATTAAGTCACAATGCAGTAAAAAATTACAAAAATAATATCACGATTTGAGAATTCTACAGTTTGATGCTGGTGGCTAGGGGGTGTCATTTGATGTACTGGCTTTAGATTCACAATTTACAAGGTACTAGCAAAACAAGAGCCATGTGCTGTCACGGGTGTATTATAGCTAGTGAAACATTTTCAGACTGCTCTACCCAAGCTGCAAATCCCATTTCCTGCAGCCTCACCACAGCAGTCACTCCCTGGAACAAATGCATAAGCCCAGGTGGGAATGTTGCTTGGCGACTTCTACACTCCATTAAACATTTGCTCCCAGTTTAAGCAAATGCTGCATTTTAATGCAGTGTTTATTTACAAAAGTTTTGTGGTTCCCTGGACTCCATGAGCAGCGGGAGATGGCAACAAAGGATGTAAACTGTCGGACCGGATCATCGCACAGGGGATTAATCTGTGTTTCTAAGGCACGGGGCTTTACAGAATAAAAACATCTGCCTACATGTCGGCTCTTCATTATGACTAACATGAAATATTGAGTAGAAATGCATCAAGGTCTTCTAGAGATCTTTGCTAAATTATGTATACACAGGAGACCGTGGATAAACTGAGCACCAGAGAATTTGCTTGCGCCGTCTATTCCCCACAGCCCCTCGCTGCATGACCTTCCTCTCCATTACCTACACTACGGAGCATTTTTCATGTCAACACAATCAATTCTTGTTTGCCCTGATCCTGTTCTGCTTTTACGCCTCTTACTGGAACCAAAATCCTGCCATTCTTTACGCTACATTTCAGTTCATACACAAGAGCGGAGGGTAGCTGGAAGAAGTGCGGCACACCCCCAAATCTGTAGTGGTATGGAACCAACATCTGTATGTATTGATTTAATCAGATTTCCTCCAACACATACTTGCAATTGGCTTCATTATTTATTGCTCAGCCATTTGCGTGATTCTTTTTTATATATGGGGAAGTCGACACAAACCAAATCCTACCCAGCAGCAAACATGCGTGCCGAAAGCATCAAAGTACCACTCTAAATTGAAAATGCATGCAGCACAAATTAAGCTCAACAGGAAAAAGAGTAATTCAAGTTTGAGAATTGTGTTTGGTGACCACATTTTACAGAAAGCTTCAGTTTCTTCACAGGCTATCTTCCATCCTCATGTTGGAGCAAAAATTCACAGAAAACAGATTATTATCTGTTAGCCTCTTGTTTTTTATTCTCGCAAGAAAAATATTTCTGGCTGCCACCACACATCAGCTATAAGCAGCATTTTAGCAGGCAATAAGTAACAGTTTTTTTGCAGTTCCATGAAAATAATACTTAAAATGCTTACCAAAGTCCCCAGGGACAAAGATGTCATAGACACAGGTCTGCCCTATGGTGTAATTATGCGGGTAGTTTGGGGACAGCACAGTTCCCTCTGAACCTGTGAAGTGACCTCCGCAGGGAGCTGTGGAGACAGCAAGGCAAGCAGCAGAGAAGCTCAGTTAACAAATATGAGGCAACCAGCTAAAAATACCTGGAGGAAAAAGGCATTAAAATAAAATCAGTGCATCTATTGAAGGGCAAGCAGCTAACAATCACACACACACAAAAACAACAACCAAATTTAAAAGTCACCTTTGAACTTCCAGCTGCAGACAAATATACATTTGTCCAGCAAATAAAAAATAATTTGACGTTTGAGAGACATTTTGGGCACATCTTCAAAAAGAAAAGTGAGCCATAAATGCGGAAAAGAAAAGCCCCGAGATGTGCTTAGAAAGAGCCAACGGGGGAGACAACCTGCAAGAAAAAATACCGTTTGCCTTTAAAATACTGAAAAACACCATCAATCACAGGAAAACAAAAGCACAACATTCCCACATGCCTGTGACTTTAGGCACAGGCTCAGCACCCTGTTTTGAAAGATTCAGATTCAATGACTCAGCTAAAATTGGTTTTTCATCAGACATCCAGCGATTTTTGAAGGTGCTTCATTATGATGTATAATCCTAATTGATTGCATTTTCCTATCACTAACCTTTACAAAGCATATCCATTAATTTTAATATGTGCTAATCCAGCGTGTGGCTAAAGCTAGAGTAAGGTCGCTTGCATTTAATTGTCATTCAACACATACTCGGATGCTTCTATCTCTCAAAACTTTCCTGCTACTGTCAGCAGATATTCAGCTGGTGATATTCAGTAGGCTTGTTAATATTAGTTGCGGTCTGTCTTGCAGCTGCGTCGCATCTCATAGTCCGATCTTAAGCTGTTGATAATGTACCTAATTAGCTAAGAGTCGCTCTAATGCATTTACCTCAGACCTCACGGACCGAGCCATCAGGTGGGGGAGCCTCGACTGTAAACAAACACACAGTCATTTGTATTAGGGAAGCTGTCACCAGCTGCTCTGAACCCCCTATGGCCCACACTGCACATGTCACTGCTGTTCCATGGAGCAGCACATGAGAAGTGAGCAGAAGTGTTAATGTAGAAGAATGGATCAGCGATTTATCTGCATTTGGTTGCTGAAGTAGCAAGAGGCATGTAATCAAACACATGTGACGCGGGCACGCGGGGCTCTAATTCAAGCTGATTTGTCAGACAGAATGGGAGACATGGTGCTGTGGTGGGGGAGGAATAGGAGAATGCTACTAGTGGGAAGGAAAGCAAACTGCGCTGTCAATCCAGAGTAGGAGAGAGCGGCACCAAGGAAAGCAAGGGATTCTCAAGATATGCTTTAACGGTTTCTGTCTGACAGCTGAGTGCAGTGCTGCACAGAGAAGAGGGCAGGCTGCAAAACCACTTATTTTATGTTTTGTAAAAGGCTGATAGTTAAGAAAAAAAAAAAGCTAAGTGCTTCAGAAAAAAAGGCGAGTTATTACCTCATATGATTACATGAATGGTGATTTAAGATGTCAGTGCATGAAAAATGATTTTTAAGAATGCTTGGATTGTCTTCAAAGTACGCAAACAGCCAAATCTTCATATGATTTACTGCTAAATGCAGTAAATCATATTACATTGTTACAACACTCCATCAATACAAACAGGATCCCAGTTTGAAGGAACGGGCTTCAAATATTAAATTTTTGAATCATTTTTCAATCATTAGATTTAGAATTTGAATCCTATTGACCCTTTCCTTTATTCTACTTTGCTTACACACACAGGGGAGAAAATGTAACAAATTGTAGCATAATAAAACAAATCGACTATACTGAAAGTACAAGAATAATCTATAAAGTATGATACCACTAGCCAAGAAGCCCACAGGATGCCCTTAAGTTTGGGTAAGAATCACAGTTATACTGTATACTAATTATTAGTTGCTGACCTGACTGACCTTGACTAAAAGTCCTGTTGTCTATAGTACAATTTAACAACCGAAAAGACAGTGAGCCATTATAGACTTGTTTAACGTAAACAGAATGTACAACTTGCTAAATAACATAAAGGAACAGTAGCTGGCCATATGTTGAGGCAGCTGAAGCCATTACATTTAGCCTTGAGACGGTTCAGTCATCAGTTCAGATGCATTTTCAAAGTGAAAACACTTAACGGAGAGCTGTTGATGGACTCTTTAGTAAAACACATAACCCCAGGGCTGTTTAGTGAAGTTACACAGGTGTCAACTGTAAAAGCAATGAATAGCTCCCTGGCGTGAGACTGGGTGCTCCCGTTCCCTACTGCAGTAAATGAGCGCTGAATTCTAATTTAACCTTGATAGATTTAAGACGATGACAAATATTAAAATGATTATCGCGAAGAGGAGAAATTGGATATCTCACTCCTTGCATTTTTTTGCATTTCTTATCACACTGTAGATTTACCTTAAATTCAAATCAGTAGTGGTAAATGGTTTATTACGATCATTGCTATTCACCATGAAGTGCTGAAACTACAGAAAGCCAACAACAATAAAACAACGCATCTGTAAACGAACGTTATGTTCACTAGTTTATTACATTATATTATAGCTGAATGCAATTTGCCATTTGGGAGTGTCGTTTAAATCCAGAAGACACAAATACCACACAGGGCAGAGTACTGTGTCGATTTGGAATTGGACACTATGCTTTGACACACTCATGGCATGCTGTAGTTTGCCCTCCATAATCCTAGTTCATGAGTGCTGCACCCATTATATTTTTGTCTTTATTAATTGAGTGACCAGAATGTGCCATGTTCTACATGTGCATCAAACAGACAGCAGCGCGCGCCACATTTCATCTCTTTTTTTAAACACAGCGCTCTCCTGGTATCACACTGTATCAAATATTGACCAAACAGCTGGAGTGCAGTTTTCTGCTTCTGGGGCCTTCTGTTATTGCTGAGGTGTTGCCTCTTACCTTGACAACTTGGTTTAGCTCTGTCCCACTCGGGTCTCTTGCTGTTGCCCATGACACACGTCAGTGTCGAGTAGCCCTGCAGCAGGTAGCCAGCCTCGCAATGAAATGTCACCATAGATCCCAGCTTGTAGTCAGTACCCATTCTAGTGCCATTCATCACATTCCCGGGATCAAAACATGCCTCCCGCAGTTTAGCTGCCAATCAAAAAAAACAAAGCTTTTACAACAGTGACAACTGCCTAAAATGAGAGGGATTTGTTAAATGCATTAACCGTTACACAGATTGCAAGTTTCTGTTTAAATTAACAGCACTGTGGTATTAAAAACATTAATTAAGATTGTAAATTTGTGGCAGTAGAGGAGGCTGGGTCTTAGGCTAATCTCCAAGTAGCTGTGTGTAGTGTTGTATTCAAAAGACAAGATGTGTATCAAAGGAAATCCCCTGCTGAACTACATAAACATATTCAGTGGAAATGCTTAAAGAAGCACATGCCCAAGCCTTTAGAGTACCTTTGTATTCCAAATGAAAGCCAGTGTAGCTCACAGAGCCGTCGCTACGAAATGCCAAGTACATGAAGTTGGAAGTGCTCTCAATCTTCTCAGGAAGTTTACTGTCTTGGAAGCTGCCAATCAGATGGGCGCTGCTGTCTGGCCCATCGTAGATGTACAAGAAATCATAGTTTGGCTCAATACTGAAGCTGTGACAAGCAAAAGAAAGAAACAAATGAAAGATAAAACAGTTATTATTTTGCCAAGCCTTAACCACAGATTGAGAGATTTAGAATGCAATTGGGTCTCAAAATGAAAGTGTGCACTGCAATGCTAGAAGTGAGTCATGCCAAGCGATTTGTTTTGCATCTCCAGACAAAGAGATAAAAAAAGATATCTCCCCGAAGAGGTGAGAAGAGATTAAATTGTTGTGACACTGCGGTGGCACAAAATCTTCCCAGACGGCGACGGCAATGCAGTGTGAAAAGATCGTTTCATATTGTAGCGCTGTATATCAAATCACATGCTGCAGTGAGAGAGAGAGGGGAGCATTTGTTTTCAAAATAATGAGCGCGGTTTATGACGAAAATGTAAATAGCTTGGAGATAATTGCATTTGAGTTGGATCAAGGCAACTCCAATTTAAAATCATAACTCCATCCTTTCATTTGGCAATTCCCAAGAGTCAGAGAGAGAGAGAGAACACCATTGTGCTAACTCTATTAGACGTTTGTTTTGAAGGACAAAGCTGAAGAAGAAACATGGCGAGTTCTCCGGCTTCACCGCGAAGTGTGTGGAAGTACAGAAAGAGCAGTGTACCTTTTGTTCCTTTCCAGGCTTTTGCAAAAAGTACTCGACAGTCAAAAGAAGACTGCCCAAGAAAACTGGCCTCGGGCGCATCTGTGGGTTTGCTTTGCAGATATTGGTGCTGCATGCTTAGATTGCAATTAATAATGCAAAGCACACAGTCAGACTATCTTTCAGCATATTTAACGAGATGCACTCCTATCACAATTCTGCGATATAGTATTCACCCACAAACCATGTTTCCCCACATTTCAGCAAAGCAGGCTGAAATACTACTCCTTCTAAGCGTCTGTAAAGGCACCGCTGCTTTCTCCCTATCTCCCAACACACCTTGGCTCAAACTTAGGTCCTCTGCTTAACACACATGGTCAACTGTGCTTAATGCTATGATGCTATAGCAGGTTCCACTGCAGAAAACAAGCAATTCCATTGCACAGCCCGACCCACTGCACATCCACTGAGAACTGAGTCCATTCTGTTTCAGACAGGTTACAAAAAAATACCACAGGTTAAGGGAAAGATTCAGCTTGTAAGCTATTGGCCCATGTGCTTAAGGGACAACACTGTTTTTTTTATCTGTTGGGCTTCTCACATCCTGCAAATACGTCAAGTCCTCACATTTCTTTTGACTAAATACTTAATATAAGTGAAAAGTCCACACGTGTGAATAATGCATCAACCCATGTGGTTTAGGTTCTGGTGTTGTCGTATTACCTGATGAAAGCCAGGGAGATGACATAGTCAGAGTGAACTGCGATAAGCCAGTCACAGTCTTTGCTGTGTGGGTAGGGATGGGGGTAGTTGGGAGAAAGGATGAATCCTGAAGACCCTGTCACATTCCCACCACAAGGAGCTTGAGAGATAAAAAGGAGGAAGAGATGAATGAGAAAAAAAAGCTGTGAACACATAAGTAGTCTTTAAACGTGTTGCAAATGTCTTCAGCTAAATTCAGCTTGATACATGTAAGGCATGTACACTTATGGGTCGTTAAATTTAACTGGCTATTTCTATAACCTTTGTAAATCTCCATCAGCAGGTGGTGCAGTAACAAAGATTAGGGCATTAAAAAGGCCACTGTTTTCCCCCCTTTGCATTATGACACCGTGATACGCCTGACAATTGAGCTGATTCATTTCAATAAGGTGTGCTTTTACAACGCAATACAATGCAGCATCTATGAAGTGTGTATTTTTCAGATATAGATGACTGAAAAAACAGTATGGATCCCTTACAAGACTTTATACCATATGTTATCATGTTAATTATTTAATCTGCCTTCATTGCTCCTTAATCTCCCTGGGACTATGTGAACGCATCAAGTATCAGTGTAGCAAATCAATCTGAAAGTCAACACACTCAGTAGCATGGCTATGTTTGTGAGTATTTCAATGTCATTTTTACTGCCTCAGGCACTCCCCCACTCCCCATAATTCTTTGCGCCTCTGTCAACTGTTGATTTTGATGAATAAACTAACAACTGTCACGCCACAATGAAGCAGTGTTTGTAACACGACGGTGACTGTGCTGTTTTTATTAGGCATGGTGACACTTTATTAGCACATGAACAGCTGACATTTACATCAAGTTTTCAGTCACACAGAGATGCTTCTGGTGTCAGTGGATTATGCCAAGTTGTGTGATCTTGTAATTGCACTCCAAGACTTGCAAACGCCTAGGTCTTTCGTGACCAGAAAAAGAGTCTGTTAGACCAGTTGGCAGCAACTCAAGAACATTTAGGTTTCTTTGGACCTACTTAGTGTAATTATTTCTAATTGCATTGTTAGGTAATTAGCCGTTAAGCTCCAATAAGACACTGTTTTGGGAGACCATAGAGGACTCAGTCTTTTAACCAAAAACAGAAGTGGATTTGTCCACATAAGAGCTGGCAACAGCTCAAACATATCTGAAGAGTTGTTTATTCTACACACACTTTTAAGACATGAGTGAGAGAGAATTATAGTCTCATCTGCAGTCAGTTAATAGAGAAACTCTATTTCTATATCTTCCTCTCCCCATCTCTTCTTCCCTCTGATCCTCTACACTTCCCTGCGCTACTTCTTTCTTCAATCTCTTCCACACTACCTCCCTTCTCTCTTTAAATCTTTCTCTCTCTCTCTCTCTCTCACCAATGCAGCTTGGAGGGCTGGGTTGCCAGTAGTATCTATTTTCCACTTGGATGCAGGTGATTCTGCTCTCTCCCTGCAATTCATATCCCGGATCACAGGAGAAGGTCACAGAGTCACCCGGCTCCCGCCCTTCTCCGTTGCGACTGCCATTCATGGGAATACCTGGATCTCTGCAGGCTGTTGCAAGCGAACCTGAAGGGCAAGCACATACGTGTGATTCACAGACACACAGCAAAAGCAGCTGGGGTCCAACATAAAATGCACAGGAAAGAATGCACAAAAGTTTTCATGTAGGGTTATGTTTAAACTGCAGCTCAAACAGAGTTACAGCACAGAGCCGATCACAGCTCATATCAGTCAAAATCCTGCCATGTTTTCCTAATCGGTTTCTCTAAAACACAGCTGTGCAGCAGCCAAGGGCTTTGATAATGTTCTGGTAAAATCTGCTGGATTTCGCAAATATCCAGCATAACAGACTCTCAACAGAGACTCAAGGCTAGTTTATTGAACTTCTGTGTTGTTGTTGCTGTTTTTCCCAAATCAAACATATCCAACAGCTCATTATATAGCATTCAATGTGATTAATATTTCATACTGTCACATACAGTAAAGTGAAACAAAGCTTTTACGAGTCTATGCAGTCCTCTGAAAATTAAGTACGCCCTATATTCAATAGCTTGTAGAAACGGCTTTAGGAGAAATTACTTGAAGAAATCATTTTCTGTATGACTTTATCAGTCTCTCACGTGGTTATGGAGGAATTTGGATTGCTTCAGTTCATTGAGGTCTGCAAGTATTTATTTGTACACAGCCCTCTTAAGGTCTCACCACAGCATTTCAGTTTGTTTGGGGTCTGGACTTTGACTGGGTCATTGCAACACTTTCTTTTCTTTTTAGATATTCTGTTGCAGATTTGCTGCTGTGCTTGAGATCATTCTCCTCTTGAATGACCCAATGTCCTAACATTTGAGCCTAGAATACTCTAGAATGCAGAGTATTTAATGACTGACTCACTGACTGCAAAGTGCCCAGGTCCCATGGCTGCAAATCATCATCCTTCCACCTCCGTGCTTGTGTTGTGTTTAGTTGTCATGATCCATGATGATGTGTGAAGTGTTTGTTTATACGTGTGCCTCCTCCCATTAGAGTGTGCAGCTCTCTCTCCAAAGTGTGTGTACGTATTTATGTGTATGTGTTTGCTCCTGACTGCTGATTGGTTGGTTTGAAGAAGTTCCTGTGTGCGGATTGGATCTGTAGACAGCATCCTCTTAACCTCCAGCTGACAGCCAACCAATCCCTCTCCTTGCCTTCTCTGTGCTCAAAAAACAGTGAGCAGTTAGTTTGCTAACTGAGTGTTTGTGTGAGAAGCCCAAGTAGAAGCTAATAATAAATCTGAATTATACTTATGATATGCAGGTCCTATTCCAGGAAGCAGGTTTAGCTAACAGCTGGTAGTTTGTTAAACCTGAGATTTGGGGAACTCATCTATGTTCCAGAAAGACAGCTAACTTAAACTCTGAGTTGGTTACCAAGGTAACACACTGCAAATTAACCTGCTCCCTTGCAGGTTTTCTTCCCCGAAACTCCATTCATATCCTCATTTATAAAGCTGCTATTAGAGTGTGTAATAGAGACAATTAATTTGCATTGAAGTTTACATTTTTACAAACACCAAAATCCCGGTGTATTGTTATTTCATATTTTTTTTCTTTTTAATCTAATCATTCAGTTGTCAAAACAGCTATAAGGACAGAAACAACAATTAGGTCGAATTGTTATCAGCTGAGAATAAAATCTATAGTCTCCATCTTTCTAACGCTGTGACTCTGTGGACAGTAATGCAGTTGTCAAGCTGTCAGCCAGCTTCCCCACACTGAAAACATTTACTGTACCTCACTGCAGTAATCACTGTTTAAATCAAACCTGTCTGTATAAAGGTTTGGACATATACAACACTGATCAATGATCAATCATTTGTCATGTTGTAATCAGTCAAACTAATGGAAAAATGTCTGTCATAGATGGGATCCAGGAGATGATGTGAATAAGTGAATGAAGATGGTTCTGAAATTACTTTAGGCTTCTAAAACTCAACTAAATGTATTTAAAAATGAGTTTTTAAAGCAGCTGCAGACAGCTGATAGTGTTTTGAAAATTTCATGTTAAAATTTCTTCACAGATTAAGATTCATTCATCAGATGATATCAAGCAACAGTTTTAAAGGTTCGGCATCTGAAATTCAGATTCTGACACATATTTTCAGCTAAAGAAACCTAAATCGGTCTCAGTGGGTTGACCCAGAACCCGTTTTGCCTGAAGCTGTCATAGGCTCCATAATGGATCAGCAAACCATGTCCACTCGCACAGCAGGATGGTTTAAAAAAAAGATCAGGATCAAGGATCCCAAATGAATCTGGCCTAGATCCAATTCGGATCCACTCATCTCCCAACTCATCGTGTCCATTTTGGATTCGTAGTGGCTTATTTTGTCTCAACATCTGTATTTATAATGGCTCATCCACTAAAAACAATTCTGAAATATTTAAAAGCTTCAATTTCAATTTCTTATCTTTACAGTAAATCCATTAAAGACTCAGAAAGCTGTCTTTTATTTTTTGAGTTGATATAAAATTATTGTTTAACTCTTACTCTTCAGAGAAACTCAGTAAAATGTTTGCTGGTTAAACTGGGAAACATTACAGAAGAGTTTGCTGCAAATGTCATCACACATTTTTATCCACTAATAACAAAAATTCTTCATTAAAAATTGAGGTTATTGCATCCCATCAGTACATTAAATTTATACTAAATAATTACTGAAAAAACAAAAGTGTAATAAACTGCAGCAAAAACTGTTTTTATTGAACTAAAAAAAACATATCACAGGTCCATCAGTAAACTATCTGATATGTTTCTTCAGACTTAGCGTCAGTTTCTGTCAGCAACATTTTATCAGGTTACAGTTTCCAGCTTCATCTAATGAAAATTCAAGGAAGGTAAATGATGACAAATGATGAAAAAATACTAATCTTAAAAAAAAAAAGATGATGGAGTGGTTCAAGGTGATTTTCTTTCCTCTTGTTTTTTTTTAAAGATAAATATCATGTTCAGCACTGACATGCTTCATATTCCTTAGTCCACTGAAATAAAATGGATTCTCTGTGCTTTATTTACCCGTTGCCATGGTGAATTTTGGTATCAGAGCTCCACTGATGATGGTTTTCGTTCTTTACTCACGCACAAGCTTAACTTAAGGTGAACATACTCAGAGTTGATTAAACTAAATCTGATTAACTGTTCTGGAACCAAAAACTCAGAGTTGCTGATCACACAGTTACTCAGCTCAGAGTTTGTTTTTAAACGCAGAGTTCGATGAACCTGCTTCCTGGAATAGAGCCCTGGGTTGTTAGCTAAAAGCCTTGAATAAACAGTCTTTGTAAATAGTAAATTGTAAATAATTATACAGATATGCACACAGTGAGCAGTTCAGCAGGAGTGAGAAGCTCTTTCCGTTGAAATCCTTTTTCTCTTGTTTATTGCTCAGGAGTACAGGTTAAAGAATTGTCTACTGTTTGCCTTTTATTTTTGGTTAGGGAAGATTAGGAACCATAAGAAACTTCTGTTTGTCGTTTTGGTAATGCTTACCTCTGAAGTGAATAAACTGCTGCTCGGCATCTTGAATTGTTATGTGCTGTAGGCTTTTTCTTGGGAGTGGTAGAGTCGTATCTCATGTTAGCTACATGTTAGATGTCTAGTTTATCCCTAGGATGGGGACCTAACAAGCTTCAACCAAATGTGGCGCTGTGCATTATAGACAAGCATCTCTACTTTTAGTTTCATCTGTCCAGCTGTTCTGCCATGTTGCAGGATGCTTTCTGCTTGAAATAAGTCACGCTTGTTCAATCTTTTTCTAATTGTACTGTGATGAACATTAATATTTAACATGCCAACTGATGCCTGTATAGTCTGAGACATAGCAAATTAAATCAAAATCCAATAAAAAAAAAATCTTATGCGGTATTTTTATGGGTTATATTTTGTTCTTCATCTTAGTGCCTGGTGGAAACTCTCACTACAACATTAATTTGGTAGTCGGAGTGATTTCTTGCTTACATTTTCATTTAAGGTAGTATATTCTTAATGAAATCCTACATGACTATTGTTCCCATCATCCCTTCCCTATTACTCGCATTCAGTTCTGAAAACCACCAGCCTCAGGCAAGCAGCGTATTTAAGTACAGCATGTCTGCAGAATCAGTTCCATTTTGCAGCGCAGTGCAGTGAATCCCATATAATTGATTTTTGTATTAGGCTGCCTGTATGCTAAAGAAAACAAAAACATTACAAGCTCATCATATTTGGCATGCATGTTGTTTCATTTTCAGTTTGCTTCCAGATGCTTAGTTTTGAAAGTAGTCATCAGCAAAGCAAATGCATTATGTCACAACAGCAAATATTGCATAGTAGACAGTCAGCAGTGAAGTGTAACATATCAGAGACTTTCACTGCTCATCAAGACATTATTACAAATTATACAAAATTCTGAGACAAATGGAAAAGAACAATATTTGGGAATCTATTAGAAGTCAACAGAGAAAGAGGCTTCAGCGTACTCCTTTCATGCACTGCATTTGTGTGATGATCCTTATACAGATCTGCTCAGCAAGACATTAGGCAACGGTAAACAACATACTTGTACATTGAATTAATCACACTATTGCCAACTCTTTGCAGAAACTGTTACTGAGATCAAGCAAAAAACAATATATACTACTACATAGCTATGTAGCTCGCAGGATATACTCACTTGAGAAGTCAATGGCAAAGCCAGACTTGGTGATGTAAAAATCAGTCTCAAACTGAATGGTGACGATGTTGAGAGTCGAGTGGATTCCTTCAGGCAGCAGTGAGCCACTAACTTCCTTCAGAGACATTTCATTCTCAGGAGGCCCATCCCAAACCTTCAGGATGTCATGGGACGCCTCCGTGTCGAATGCAAGAAACTGGAGGCTGAAAGAGGTGAACACAAAAGATTGCTGGCATAGTTTGGTTTTAGTTCACTGCAAGTCTCTATCGCTGACCATGTGCAAACTCTCTATTAGTTTACATATGGTTAACAAGAATGAGTTAACATTAAATAAATTCTTGTATTCTCTTTTTGTACTGACGTAAATGAAGTTTGCATTCATCGTACATTCCAAATACAATGAAAACCCCTCAAGATGGGGCACCAAATAGGTGCTGAACTTAGCAAGATTCAATTAATTTTAAATAGAACTCTATCTAGAAACAATGTCCCTTTGCTTTTGGGCATTTTAGCTGAGATTTGCTATCATCAATCAACTTCTTGTAAAGTCAGAATTACAGTACGAGACCACAGACTTATCTGCAATCTCATCAAGAGATGGCCCGAAGCAGCTCATCTGACAGAGAATGTGTGGCTGACTTTATGAAATCATATCATGTTTACTTCGACCTCTAAGCCCAAATTGGTTTTATTTCACAGTAATAGTGGGAGCTCTCAGCCCAAAAAAAAGAAGAAAAAAAAAAAAGCTTCCATGTCCCAGTAATATTCCTCTGGGTGCTGTCACAGTGTCTACAAAGTCCCTCACACAATCATTGTTAATGGAGCTGCTGCAGGCCGTTTGTCTTGATGACATCTAACTTGAGAGGCGAATTCTTCATGTTCAAAATCTTAACTGCACATTACAACATCTCACGCAAACATTTTACGGATGTTTTCATCTTTAAGTCCTTTGAAGTCAGGGCAAGTTATCTGACCTCCATTAATTTATGATGCATTTAAATCATCTCCCCGCAGTTTAGTTCTAGGCAATTTCCTTGTATATATTTAAACTGCTGTTAAAATCCTTCTAATGTTAACACACATATAGTCCACTGGATTCACTGTTTAGTTCATTTTAAATCATTTATTTTCTCTTTCACCATCCATTTCATGAATAATTTGCATATTTAGACAAATTCCTGCACATCTTAATTAACAACAACTCAAAAATGATTAATACAAAAGTTATTAATCATGTAGCGCAATATAAAGAAAATACACAAATTTCCATTTATCCTAAATATGCAGTATATGCGTGTATATGTAGACATTGGAGTTACCTGACGATGTTGCCAGAATTGACCTCGATTGTCCAGGTACATCTCAGGTTGTTGTCATAGGGGAAGGGATAGCCAGGAGAGAGGATACGCCCAGTAGACTCACCCTTAAAACTGCCACCACACTCCGCTGCATGCGCACACACACAAACACACACAGAAATATTGAAGCACAAATACAAAACTTGCACAATACAAAATCAAGATTCCTCCACAGACAAAAAAATGTGCATAAGTTAAACACACACAAACACACACACACCAACTAACAAACAAAACAGATACCAGCTCACTGCAGCTCTGAGGGTACAATGTGCAAAAATGTAAGCTTAGCCACAGCGAACAATCCTAACAGGTAATGAGACTGCGGCTTCCTGTCTGAGCAGAGAAACTCAGAGATACAAAACATGTTTGCCTCCTAACGATGCCATTCATTAATTTGGTTAAAAAGACTATAGAGGCCAGGCTATACACTGCAGGAATGACACTGCTACAAATGTTAATAACTGAAAGGATATCTTATCATCCAATCTACTTTGTCTCTTCCCTGGTTATTGTCTTGCTATCTATATTACATAATAAATGCCACTTAATTAATAGGAAAATTGCATTAGATCACTACATTGGTGGGCTATAATCAGTGTCATTATGCCGGGCAGATGTAAAAGACCTTGATGGCAGCGAGGATGTGGCTCTGGAGAAATGAATAGAAATACCATTTCACCTCAGCTCACAAATACAAAGCTCACTATTAATATTGATCACTCAGTGACACAGCACTGTTAACCAGTTAATCAGTACATCTATTTATTTAGTCATTGCGGTTGTATTAGACATATCACAATGGCATAAAGAAGAAATGCTCCAGCAGTGGAAAGCATTGGCATTAAAAGTGCAATTCTGCACACGTCCGGAATTTGTAAATCATCTTTTACCCTAATCCATCACCGCTAGACATCAAGGAACAGACACTGCTTCACAACACCTTCCAGACTCGAGCAGCGTGCAGGTAATAGCTTTATCATTTCTCTATCTTTCCGTCTCAGCATGTTCTGAATATGAAAGTACAGCCAGGACTGTGTTTTATGTCCAAGTCTCAATATGACACAAAAAGATACGATAATTATTCCTTTACTTGTAGAAAAACGCAGATTAATTGCTGGGGGATTAAAACATTCGAATCAAACATTCGACGAAAGGGGTACGGCAACACAGCGAAAGCTCAATAGCAATCCAGAGTCCTCGACTATAGTGTTGGTAATCATTCCATACAGCCAGCTCTGCATCCAAAACACACACAGATCAATTATTCACAAGAAAACATCAAAGCCATTTAAATTCTCTTACCAAATGACAAGCGGTATATTTTCTTTCAGCAAAGTTCAATTAAGAACAAATCATGTTGGGATAAATCCTTTGGATTAACACCTAGCTGAGCAGTGGCTGTTCTGAATAATAATAAAAGCTACAAACAGTGGGGTCTCCATCCTCTGGACTATGACACAGAGAATGGAGACCCCACTGTTTGTAGCTTTTATTATCATTATCTTATTATCTATAACTAGACAGACAGAACAGGAAAAAATTCAGCACTAAGGCAAAAGGATTACCTATACATGAAGGAAGAGGGTTGTCCCACGCTCTTCTTTCACCAGTCATGCACTTTAGCATGCCAAAGCCGTGCAGAGTGTAACCTTGGTCACAGCCAAACGTGATGGCACCTCCAGCAAAGTGACCCTGGTCACTGATTTTGAAGCCAAACTGTGGCACACCTGGATCGTCACAGTGGGACAGCTCAAAACCTGGACAAGAAAGAAGAAGAATGGCATAGGGTGATGATAAGAACCAACACATTAATGTAACACAGTACTATGTAACAAAGCCTACTGTCATTCGATGAACCAGTACTCATTTATCTATACTCTAAAGAGGTATGGATTTAGCTTTGAGTATCGATTTCCCGTTGGGCACAGATGAGGGTTTATAGTCCCATTATATTACCAGCAATAAAAGATTTCCTTTGGACAGAGACCATAATTAGGCATTCGTAATTAAATGTTCAATTGAGTGTGGACATTTGCTATGACTGAGAAACAGCCCATCCACTTGGAACACTTGGGGAGAGGAAATTAAACAAGCCACAAACAAGAAAATGCGATAAATCTTTAGCTCGGCATGCTTGAATATGGCCTTCATATGTTGTTCCTCTCTTTTAGGTACTAAAGTGTTCCGCTATGCAGCAAGAGTGGCCGCACATAAACCCAGCAGTGCTGATTTATGGTCTCGTCTCACAGCGAGGTCCGTGCCCATGCCAGATGTTATGGTAGTATTACAAGTGTCATGCCCAGTATAAATCTCCAGCAGTTACTGCTCACATTTAGGAAATTACCTCAGCACTTTTGGAAGGAGTCATGAAAACATGATAAGATTTCATGTTCTGACAAGATTTAAACTGACCATATCCCACCTTCCCCTTGCCCCCTTGCTGCTCATACATCACTCAGTTCTCCTTACATTAAAAAAAAAAAGCCCTTTTCATTTTGGCTCAAATGATTGCGCTTGAGAGATACAGCTTACTTTGTGCCATTTACCTTGTGTGCATCCATGGATAAGAAAAAATATCACAAATGAAATCCAATTATGTGATACTTAATTATGGGGTATTCTGTAACTCAAAAGGAAGCCTGTAATTAAGCCATTTC